>NW_005359225.1:2417553-2434615 GCF_000412655.1 Myotis brandtii
CTGGGCTGGTCCGGTAACACCTGTAAAATGGGGTAAGACTTCCCATCTGCCTCATAAGGAAGCTGGGTTTTCTCTTTATAAAAGAGTGACATAATTGAGATGTGCACGGAGCGCTTCCTGTGTTCTGACCTCTGGGATGGTCAGTGGTGGAGAGTGTGGGTAGGAACAGGTGTGGGCATGCAGGAAGTCTGGGACTTGTCTGAGAAGTCAGGGGGCATCCGAGTAGAGAGGTCCCAAGGCTGGTGGGTGTGGGGTCAGAGAGGGCCTGGCTGGAGGTGGAGGTGTGGACTTACCAGCATCTGGTAAAGTGGCCCAGTGGGTGGAGTCACTCGGAGATCTGCTTGTCACGGGCTCTGGGAAGGGGTGGAGGCCAGGCTCTGGAGGCCACAGCCAGCGGGCTCAGCAGCAGAGCCTGTGGAAAGCTGGGCACACAGCAGGATGGGGGCCCTCAGCTAGGGCTCCAGGGGCCAAGAGGACTGGGCACTGAGATAGGGTTACTGCATGGTGCTCCCAGGGGATGTTGAGGCCTTCACCTCAGCAGGCTGGTGTGGTGTGTGGGGAAGGGTGGGCCATAGATGAGGAGGTGGTAAAGGTAAAGTTTCTCGGACATCCAAGAATGTTGTCAGACAGACTGGCATTCTTTTATTTTCTCATTATTTGAGTTAATCCTCTGCTAGTTATCGGGCTACTGCATTTATGTGGTATGTGTACTGTATGGTGTAGGTGTGTGGGGTTGTATGTGAGATGGTGTGGGGTGTGGTATGCAGGTGTGTATGTGGGGTGTGCTTAGTATTTGTGTGCGTGGTGTCTGTGTATGTGTGTGGTGTGTATGTGGCATGTATAAGTGTCTGTGTATGGTGTACATTATGTGAGGTGTGAAGTATATATGGTATGTGTGTGGTGTGTATGTGACAAGTGTGCACAATGTGTTTGTGATGTCATGTGTGTGATATGTGGTGTGTTGTGTATAGGTGTGGTGGGTGTGGTTCTGTAAGTATGTGTGGGATGCATGTCTGTGGGTGTATGTGTGGGGTGGGTATGGTGTGCATGGAGTGTGTGTGGATGAGATGTATAGCATTTGTACATGGGGCCATGTTCAGATCCTGGTTCCACACAGCATAGAGCAGGCTGGTGCTGAGCTGTCTGCCTGGGCTGGACCTTAGAAGCATCCACTAGGCTTGTGAATTTCTCTTCTCTACTTAGGGTTACACCCAATGGTGCACTGGTAACAATTTGGCCTTCTAGAAAAAAAGGGGCTGGGGTTGTGGTATTTGCCAATTTCTGTGGTGTAAATTCTCACAGTACTAACATGATGTCATTGAACATGGAGCTGGGAAGAAGTACACGGTAGGGCACCATCATATAGCATTTCCACCATATAGATTAGTAGACAGAAGTAGGTCATTGTATATCAGATTAGGATCATCATAGTAAAATTTAGTAAAATAATTAGTGATACATTTTGAGTATTCATTCCCTTTGTTTTTATTTATCTATTATTATTTTTTGAAACATAAAGTCTTTGTTTATTATTGCTATAATCAAGGCAAAATCTCTTAAAACAATTAGCCTTGATAATGGAAATATAATCAGAACCATTTTCCATGAATTTACAGTTTGATCTTCTCTGCTGCTCAGACTTCACTCCTTGTTTTTAATATAATTTTTTCATTACGAGTTTAGATCAGGATTTCTCACCATCACACTATTAGCATTTGAACTGGGGATTCTCTGTTGGGGTGGGGAGAGGGCTAACCTGTGTATTGTGCAGGCAGCATCCCTGGTCTCTATCTACTAGATGCCAGTAGCCCCTTCGTACCCACCCCCAAGTTGTGACAACCCAAAATTTCTCCACGGTTGCCAGATGCCCCCAGTATAGAGCCACTGGCAAGGGCTGTATTAACAACTAGCTCGCCAAATTCCTAAGAATGTGACAGTTGGCTCTTATGAGCACATCGAAGGCACCTTATCTGGCCAAATGTAAGGCATAGATTCCCCACCTCCCTCCCCAAATTCTTTCTTCCGAAAGAGCTGCCCCTTAGGCCACAGGTGTCAGTCCTTATAGAGCCCCGGGCCACAGAGGGCTCTCAGCCCCCATAGGCCCCATAGTGGTTGATAAGTGGAGTCCCCAGTGCACCACCATACCGATCTGCTCTGATGTTTTATGAAATGGGAAAATGGGAAACATATAATGCTTCTGAATTAATATCTTGTTTTAATATAGTATACTAGAGACCTAGTGCATGCAATTTGTGCACTTGGGGGTCCCTCAGCCCGGCCTGTGCCCTCTCGCAGTCTGGGAGCCCTTGGGGGATGTCCAACTGATGGCTTAGGCCTGCCCCCGCCCCCCTGCATCCTTAGCACTGCCGCTGCACTCACCAGCTGTGAGCCCTGCTTCTGGCTGAGCAGTGCTCCCCTTGTGGGAGTGCACTGACCACCAGGGGGCAGCTCCTGCATTGAGCGTCTGCCCTCTGGTGGTCAGTGCACGTCATAGCGATCAGTCATTCCACTGTTTGGTTGATTTGCATATTAGCTTTTTATTATATAGGATAATTCTATATTCCTAAAAGTTTATGTGTTCAAATTGGCAAACAAAACAAATACAACTTTGAATATAATCTTCCTGCTGGGGAAATCATGGACCATGTGTGTCAGGGGCCAGCTTGTATCTAACAGGCTACTGCTGAGGCCCTACATGTCCACCCGTGTCTCATCCTGGTGGCAAGGCTGTGCCCGCTTCAGATTCGCCACTTGGCCCAGGTCCTATTTTTCCGAGTTGTGGGCTCCGAGTTTGGCCTTTGTTTATTCATTTATTCAAAATATTTACTAAGCACCGACTGTGTACCAAGGAAAATGAAAGCCTGAAGGAAGAGGGTTCCTGCTCTCCAGAGTGTGTCAGGGTTTCAGTTCCAAGGCCGTCCACTGATGGATGGCCGCGTGTGGATGCTGCGGGGATGCAGAGCAGGATAGAGGAGAGGGAGGGGGCGGGGCAGCTGTGTCAGTGGCTTGGAGCTGAGCTGGGCAGATATACATCATCTCATTCCACCCTCCCACTCTGCTTTTGAGGGATGGTTCGTTTATTTGTGGAGCACCTGTCTCCCTACTTCAGAGTGCAGGTAAGAACAGTGCCAAGGCCAGAGATGGGGAAAATAAAAGGAGGAAAAGAAAGGAGGGAAGAATGAAAGATGGAAGGAAAGAGGAAAGAAGGGAAGGAGGTGTGGGGGGAGGGAGCAAGCAGAGCCTCCCCCATAAGAGGAGTCAGGGCAAGGACACTTTAAGCTGAAGCAAGCAGGGAAGGCTTCCTGGATGAGGTGACATTGGGAAGGAAGGATGGAAAGGCTTGCCCAAGGGAGGATTGATGGAAAGGCTAGTGCAGAAAGAGAGAATAGCAGGGTTTGTCCCTGGAGATTTCTGGGATGTGAGGGACTAAACTGGAGTTTAGTTTAGTCCTAAACTGTTGTGTTTCATCTGAGAATGGGAGGGAGACAGACAACTGAAACCCCCCCCCCTCCCCCGTCTCCAGCAGGGGCAACATCACCACCTCCTCCAACCCCAAGGCCTTCCTACCTGAGCGACATCTGGCAGGAGCTCTCCCCTGGGCCCTGGAGGGGAGGGCATTGTGATGGCCAGGGGACTGATATAATAACAGTAATAATTGTAGTGCCACTGATGTCGGCTTCTCCTTATCAAATCCCTACTAGGTACCAAGTCTTTTTTTTTTTTTTTGTACTGATTCCTTATAAATACCTTCAACCTGTGGGGTAGATACCACCCCATATTCCAGACCAGGGAGAGTACTCCTCAGAGAGGATGCTAACTCACCCGAGGTCACACCGGACTCGGGCAGGGTCTGCTTGCTCCAGCGCCACACTCTCTCCTCTGCCAGCAGCCTCCCCTTCCTGCCTCTCGCCCCCAGAGAAGGCTGGAGAGCCTCCAGGGGCCGTCTGTGGGCTCTTTGGGGTCCAGCTGCCAGCCCACGTGGTGAAATTTTCATTAGCCTTCGACTTTCAGATCTCCAGTTTCTGGGGCGACCAGAAAACAGGTTATGCTCCTCTAAGAAATGCTCCCCTTTGTCATGGCCACCTGGTGGCTCCCCTCCTTCCTCACTCTGCTCCCCCTGAGCATCTCCACAAATATGCATCACAGGTAGAAAAGTGAAGCCGTGAAGGCGGCAGGAGGCTGGAGGAGTTGCTGTCTGCCTAGAAGCAGGGGCCAGAAGCTTGATTTGGCCAGATCCCCCTTCCTGCCAGACACCACTGTGTGCTCTGCAAGCCTGCAGAGGCCAAGGGAGCCCCGAGGGATTGTGAGCCAGGACGTGACAGGGGCACCAGAAGCCTGGGGCTCACCTCCGTGTCTGTGGCCCTGAGCACACCAGCGGGTCTCTGAGCCTGAGTTTCCTGGCCCCAGAGCAAGACTCCTTCCTCCCTTGGGTTTTGGTCTCTCCATCTGGGACATGCAGCAGGCTGCACTGTGACTCCCCAGGCTCCACAAATCTGTGAAATGGGGGTGGCGTTCCCCGCCTTCCTGCTTCCTCCCCCTCCCGGGCTGCCCTGAGAAGCAGGTGCACTAATGGTGGGTAAACAGGCAGGCAGTGTTCTGACACAGGCCGGCTGTTCGGTTCTGGCGGAGCAGACAAGCCCGTCCACAAATAACTCTGCTACCAGGGAGAGTGTGATAAGGGCCCTAGAAACCTCTTTGCTGCCACAGCCACCTGCTCCTCACGCCTTCCTGCTCCCTGACGGCTGTTCCCACACCCAGAAAAGTGGGTCAGAATGTAGGGCGGCTGTCCCTGAGCGTGAATGCCCCCTGCATCTCCCCACACTGCCCAGCTAAGCCGTGGTGGCTGTCAGAGGCAGCGGTGGGGGCAAGTTATGGGGTCCGGAGCACCTCTGTGTCCAAAATACAGTCCCAGCCAATCATTCGTCCTTCCCCCGAAGGCCCATGACTCCCCATTGCCTTCTATGTGGTCCAAGATCCTTAGCTGGGTTTCAAGACCCCTCACACCCAGCCCAGGGCCCGGTGCGTGGAGGTGCTCCGGGACTACCTGGCAGTGAGTGGACCCTTCTCTGGCCCATCCTCCTCCCTGGTGCTCCTCTCAGGTACTCGGGACACATTTCCGCCGTATCAGTCTGCGCGCTATCTCCCAAGCACCCAGGGGACTCAGTTGCTCTCTTCAGACCTCTGCCTGCAGTGCTGTCGCTTCCCCGCTGAGTGTTCTTCACAATCTCCCTCCTGGCTACGTCCTCCCTAGAAACCTTGCTTGGCTTCCCAGGCAGAACCACACATCTGCACCCAAAAGGTGATACCGTGTGTGAGTGGCTAAAGGTGTGACCTCTGGAGCCAGGCTGCCTGGGCTCTAATATCTAGCTCTACTCCTCACTAGCTGTGTGGCCTTGGGCAAATTACTTTGATGCTCTTTGCCTCAGTTTTCTCATCTGTGAAATGGGGATGACAGTAATACCTCCTTATAAGGTTGTTGGAGGAACAAACGCGTTGCTATTTATGACACCCTTAGAGCAGGGACTGGGGGAGTTTTCTGATGTTGACTGAAGACTGAGTAATATTTGAAGGTCTTCCCACATTCACTGTTGGAAAATATATAACAGTTTCCTCCAATAGGAATTTTCCAGTGCTCACAGAGGAATGAATTGTTAGCAATGCCCTCTCAAGTCGCTGATGGGGACTCCGCATTCACGGATAGCTGCCCCAGGATGAGTCTTCTGATATTCAGACATGTTTTGTCTAAATAATTTCCCATATGTGGCCCGTTCATGGGGTTGCTCTCCTGATGCTGGCTTGATGACTTTGTTGAGTTATTTAGGTTCGCCGAGTCTCAGGTTTCTCCTCTGAAAAAATGGGAATATTTAGGTGGAATAATATAAGATTCTAACGTGTGTGAAGTGCATATGTAACGGCACCTTGCTCATAGGGAGAACTTAATGCACAGAGGATGTGGAGCTTGGTGGGTGTCTAACTTGGTCTGTTGTCAGCGGGGACTATGATTGCTTACCTTAATGCCCCCCCAGAGCCTGGCCGTGGTAGGGCCAGAGTGAATGTGGATAATCAAATAGTAAGTGGGAGAGCCTTTGGTCAAAGCTGAGCCGACGCCTGTGCTGGGTGTATCAGTTATATTCCTGCCTCAGCTGATGGTGTCTGGGACCCTGTCCCTATGAAGCATTTTCTGAGCCCAGTGTTTATTGATCCTGAAAGCCAACAGGAACCATAGACAGATGAGCTCCCTGGAGTCCACTCGCCTAGAGAAAAGGATCATTACCAACCACCATCTATTTAAACTTCATCCATACTCACTTTTGACTGATTCTCTCTTAGACCATTCATTCAACAACATTCAACCTATATTTATGTATTGAGTACCTAGTGTGCCCCAGGCATGGTGCTTTACCCCAGGGGTCAGTGTCAATAACGCAAATAAAATCTCTGTTCTCATTGAAGTGATATAAGTGAAGCAGAGGGTGGGTAAACAGACCATTACAAAGTGTGGGAAATGCTGTGACCCGGGGGCACCTGGGTGTGGGAGTTGGGGGGTCTAACCCAGACTTGAGGGGAGTCAGGGAAGGCTGCCTGGAAAAGGAGATGGCTGAGCAGACAACACAGCACAGGAGTTCTAATCACTGGCACTGCAGGCCTGGGGAGGGATCAGAGGGATGTGGACTCTGGATTGTAAAACTGCAGAACCACAGAGTCTAACTTCAAAGGATTTGGAGTCATAGGGTCCATGTCTCTACTTTCCTTACATTATTTTTTCCAGACTCTCTTTTCTCCAGCACTGGAGATCTATCTTGTTAGGGAAGCCCTGGCAACTTTATAAAGTAATTTATGTTTATTGTACAAAGTGGAAAAATAAGAGATATAAAGAAGTAGGTGGGTGGGTGGAGGGAGTCTCAACCTCTGTTAATATTTAAGCATATGCCCTTTCCTTTCACTTTTTTTTGTGGGGGGGATTGTTTTTAGTTTTATTTTTGAAATTTAGATATGCCCTGGCTGGTTTGGCTCAGTGGATAAAGCGGCCTGTGGACTGAAGGGTACCGGGTTCTATCTGTCAAGGGCACAGGCCCAGGTTGCGCACTGGATCCCAGTAGGGGGTGTGCAGGAGGCAGCTGATCAATGATTCTCTCATCATTGATGTTTCTATCTCTCCCTCGCTCTTCCTCGCTGAAATCAATAAAAATATATTAAAAAATAAAATAAAATTGAGATATAATTTACATACCATAATAGTCACAATTTTAGTGCAAAATACCATAATAGTCCCAGTTTTAGCTGTTCACAGGTTGTACAGCCATCACACTGTCTAATCCAGAGCATTTTCATCACCCCGGAGAGGAGCTCCTCTCCTTCAGCAATCACTTCTCATTCCCCCTCGCGCCAGCCCCTGGCAAGCACCAATCTACCTTTTGTCTCTGTGCACTTTCCTATTCTGGACATTTCAGATAAATGGAATCAAACAGTGTATGGTCTTTCGTGACGAGTTTCTTTCACTTAAAATTTTCAAGGTTCATCCATGTTGTTGCACGAATCAGCACTTCATATCTTTTTGTGGCTGAATATGATTGTATGTATATACCACATTTAAAAATACATTCATCAATTGATTGATATTTGTTTTATCTTTTATGACTATTATGGATAATGCTGCTAAGAACATTTATGTACACATTTTTGTGTGGACATCTGTTTTCAGTTCTCTTGGGTGTATACCAGGAATGGAATTGATGGGTCATAGGTTAACTCTATGCCTAACTTTTAGAGGAAATGCCAAACTGTTTTCCAAAGTGACTCCACCACATTATATTACCACCAGCAATATATGAGGGTTCCAGTTTCTCCACATCCTTGACAACACTTGATATTATCCTTTTAAAAAATACATATATTTTTATTGACTTCAGAGAGGAAGGGAGAAGGGAGAGAGAGAAACATCACTGATGAGAGAGAATCATTCATTGGCTGCCTCCTGCATGCCCCCCACTGGGGATCCAGTGCACAACCCAGGCATGTGCCCTTGACTGGAATCGAACCCAGGACCCTTCAGTCCATAAGCCAACGCTCTATCCACTGAGCCAAATCAGCTAGGGCTATCCTTCTTTTAATTATAGCTATTCTAGTGGATATGAAGTATCTCACTGTGGCTTTGATTTGCATTTCCTCAGTGACTAATTATGTTGAACAACATTTCAGGTGCTTATTGGCCACATGTATATCTTCTTTGGAGAGATGTCTATTCAAATCCATTGTCCATTTCTAATTGGGTTATTTGCTTGTTCATTATTTAATTGAAATAAGGTCTTTATATATCCTGGATACTAGACTCTGATCAGATACATGATTTGAAAACATTTTCTCCATTCTGTGGGTTGTCTTTTCACTTTCTTGACAGTGACCTTTGGAGCTCAAAAGTGTTTAATTTTGATGAAGTCAGTTTTATATATTTTTTTCTTTAATTGCCTGTGATTTTGGTGTCAGATCTAAGAAAGCATTGCCTAATTCAAGGTCATGTTTTCTTCTAAGAGTTTTATAGTTGTCACTCTTACATTGGGTCTTTGATCCATTTTTAATTCATTTTTGTACACAATGTGAGCTAGTGAGTCTAACTTCATTCTTTTGCCTGTGGATATCCAGTTGTCCCAGCATCACTTATTGAAGAGACTGTTTTTTCCCCGTTGACTTGTCTTGGCTCCCTTGTCAAAAATCAATTGACTATAAATACATGGTTTATTTCTGGTCTCTCAATTCTGTTCCATTGATCTATGTCTATCTTTATGGAAGTATCACAAAGTCTTGATTACTATAGCCTTGTAGTAAACTGTGAATTCAGGAGTGAGAATCCTACCACTTTGTTCTATTTTTCTTTTTCAAAATTTTCTTTTCTTTTGGCTATTCTGGGTCATTTGCATTTCCACAAGAATTTGAGGATCAGCCTGTCACTTTCTGCAGAAAAGCCAGTGGGGATTTTGATAGGGATTGCATTAACTCTGTAGATCAATTTGAGGAGTGTTGCCATCTTATCTCTTTTTTTTGTATTTATTGAGTACAAATTGAGCTCATGACAAATGTATTATTTTGAATCCTGATTTATTATGCTTCATATTCTACCATAGGCATTTCCCTGTGTTATGAAAGATGCAAGCACAATTTCAGTGCAATGTAACATTCCATTGTCTGGCTGTACCACACGGGATTATAAACTCTCAGTTGTTGGGTAATCTATCATGGAAGGTACTTTGTTTTGGGTCCCTCATGGTGCAGGTCTCTTCCTACAGGCACAAATGAACACTGGGAAGACTGGTGGTTCACTGAACAACAGCAGAATATTAGTGTAAAGTTGATCAACAGGTGGGCAATGGGGCTATCTAGAGAAGCCAACATCCTGGTTCAGGGAGAGGTGACCTGCCTCCAAGAAAAACGAATACAGTGGACATGCACCAGCCCTTAATGCTCTGCCTAGAAATGAGATGTGACACTTCTACTCCTGTTTCATTAGCTAGAGCAAGCCACACGGGCGTGCCTGACTTCATAGGACTGGAGAAATTTGCCTGGATTTGGAGGGGGTTGGAGTATTGGTAAATATAGTAATATCTACTATACCCTTGCTACCTGTACCTCATGCTTATATATTCTATTCCATTAAACCAACAATAGCAAAGTGCTGGTGGCAGTTCTTTAAGTTGACTTCATTATCATCTAATGGGTTGTGATCCTTGGTTTGAAAAACATCGCTCTATCGACTTTCTTCTGCCCATGTCTCATGGACCATATGGCACACCCTAGGCAGAGCTGATTGGCCCGGGCATGGGACACCTGACCAAAGTTGGCCAATGAAATTTCTCTCCTGGGAATTGGAATTGGGCCATTCAGCAGTTAACAGTGGGAAGTGAGTGAGAGGCAGAGTAGGAAGAGGGTCAGAGTGAGAGCCAGATGCAAGCCAAAAATGATGGAAAAGCAGAAAAGCCCCGAGTAAGCAGAGAGAGTTGGTCCACAGAGACAATGGAGCAGCCGCACAGAGAGCAGTGCAGCCGGGAGAACATGCAGCCCCAGAGGGAGAGGTGGAGAGAGAGAGCAACCATCTGAGAGGCTGATGGCTTCCCTGATCCCGGCTCCAGCACCAGTGCATCCTGCCTGCGCATTCTTCCCGTGAGATTTTTTGTCTCCTTATCGTACCCCCTCCTCCTTTTCCAGAGCTACCCTCGGTGGGTTTCTGTTCCTTGTCTCCAGGGGCCTTAGTCAGCTAGAGCACCCCTGGTGTGTTCTGTATGGGACCCGGCTTGGACTCTGAGAACCAGGCTTGTGGGGCATAGATGGGACTGGAGGGTGGGGGTCGGGGGGCGGGGAAACCAGACCCAGCCATCCCACAGTCTGGAAGTTTGGCTTGGACCACAGTCTTGTGCGTTTGTGTTTGCTCTTCAAAGTGGACGGGCAGAAGCCTTCTGTATGGTGCTGCACACGTGGGGGTCCCGGGACCTGGAAGCACCCCTCAGGGGTCCATTTACTGACAGCATTGGGGTCAGGAAGCTGGTGGAGTTGCTTCAGGGAGGGTTTGGTTGTGTGACAGGTGGAAACGTAGCTGCAGTTCGCCTGTCTGACCCTTGGTTTTTTCATCTCGGAAATGGGATTGTGGAGGGCTCAGCAGTGTTTCTGGAAGAATACTTCGAGACGTGACTAGCCCTTAACATGCTCTCAGGTCACGGGCAGCTGCTGCTGTTGTTTGAGGAAACCATCAGCAGCCCAGCTCCCTGAGGAGGTGGCCTCAGGGGCTGACTGAGTCAGTGACAGACCATTCCCCACCCCTGGCCATGCTTCCTGCCTCTGGTCACCCTCCTTCTCCCCCTCACCTTGACTGGCCCTTTCATTTCTCCCCTCCCCTCTCCTGCCCTCATTTCCCCTCTTTTCTGCTTCTGATCTGGATGAAAGCACCTGCTGTAGAAAGCAGCAGTGCTGATAGAAAGCACCCGCTTCTAGAGGCAGAACTGGGTCTGGATCCTGACACAGCCCCTGGCTTGCTGTGCGTTCCTGGGCAAGTTACGACATCTCTCTGCTCCCCTCGTTTATTATCTATAAAACAGAGGTTATAATGCTCATTTTACAGCGCTGTTAGGAGAAACAATTAACTAGGCACTTAGCAAATGCGAGTTCCTTCCTAACTCCCTTCCTCCCTTTTTTATTATCTCAGCCTGGCCCTCAGCCCCCTTCTGTGCCCAGGATGTCACTGTCCCTCTAAGGGATCTGCGGTCCCCTCTACAGGTCCAGCCCAACTTGGGAGCTGCTAGTTCAAACCATGTGATCTGAATTTCTTTCTTTTCTTTTTATTTTTTTGTTTTATCACTTTAGCAGTTATTACACTTCAGCTGACTGTGGCATCTTCACACTCCAAATACTGATAAATATTTATGAGGAGGAGAAAAGCTCAGAACTCCTAGGGGAGGTGGGGGAGGAGTGTGCCAGGCCCTTCCTTGCAAGCCAAGCTCAGACTCAGCTGTGGTCCCTTGAGCCCCAGAATAAGGGGTAGGTGTGGGGGACGGGGCTATGGAGGCAACACAGAGCCCCTTCCACTCCCCTTTTTGGAGGAATGACTGTTGCTGTGACACAGTGGCCTCACCCTGCCTGGCCCTGGATGCCTGCTGGGCCTCCTGCTCCTGGGGAAGGATTTGGGCTGTGCGATCCCTCTTGGCTGCGTGTGGGCCTGCTCCACGGCCCTGAGTCTGCTCCATCTCTCTCTGCTTCTGACTGTTTCTTTCTCCCTCTTTCTGTTTTTTGTTTGCTTTTTCATTTCTAATTCTATCCTTTAAAAAATATCCTCATCCAAGGATAATTTTCCATTGACTTTTATAAATAGTGGAAGGGACGGGGGCGGGGGGGTGGGAGAGAGAGAAACATTGATGTGAGAGAGACACATCGATTGCTTGCCTCCTGCATGTGCCAGGGACAGGGATCGAGGTTGCAACTGAGGTCTGTGCCCTTGACTAGAATCGAACCTGGGACCCTTCAGTCAATAGGCTGATGCTCTATCTACTGAGCCAAATCGGCGAGGGCTCTAATTCCATCTTTTATTTTCACACCTGCCAGGCCATGTCTCTCTCCTGCTCTCTCCCTCCTCCAACATGTTCTCTTATCCCCTGGGTCTCTGTCTCTCTCTTTCACTTTTCTTCTCTCCCTCCCAACATTACTCTGAGCATTCCTGGGGCTCAATGATGGGGGAGAGGAGAGGGGGTCTCAGGCTCCCACACCCAGCTGTGGGGCAGAGGGCAGGGGAGCTGCCGCAGACTGCAGTGTGCTCCGGAAGGCAGAGTGAGCACTTGGCGGAGTCCGGGACCAGGCCTCTGCCTGACTATCCAGTGCTCTGCTGTGTGGCCATGGGCACCTCCCTTCCCTTTCCTGGGCCTCAGTTGCTCAGCTAATTCCTTCACTAGTTCATTCACTCACCCACTCAACTCATATTTATTGGGTCCTTGCTACCTGCCATTCATTAACACATTTATTCAACACCTACTAGGTGCACTCTTCTAGGCACTTGGGACGCATCAGTGAAGAAGAGAGACAAAGATGCCAGCCCTGGTGGAGCTGACATGTTAGCAGAGTAGACAGGCATACGTGTAATCAGCAGTTATGGAGTAGGTTAAAGAGAGTGCTGTGGAGAAAGGAAAAGCAGAGTGAGAGAAGGAGCGGGAGTGTGGCGGGCACAGGGCGAAGGCCCGGCCCTTAAGGCTGGGCCACAGATCTATGGGGGGAGAGTGCCCCAGGGGAGGGGACTGCTAGAGCGAAGGCCCTGAGGCAGGAGCCACCCTGGTGAGTTGGAGGAACAGCAAGGAGGCCCTGTGGCTGGAGGAGTGAGGGAGGGAAGTGGGAGTTGATGCTGGGAGGTGAAGGAGGCAGGGCAGGCTCTCAGACAAGACTTGTCCTCTGCGTGAACTGGGCGGAGTTTGAGCGGGTGAGCGGCATGGTCTGACTTACACCTGCTGGTTGAAGAACAGACTGAGGGGCCCTGGCCAGAGCCCCGGAGAGCTGTCATGGCAGCAACAGTGGCTCGGGTGGGGGTGGGGGTAAAAATGAGAACCGAACAAGCTGGGCACTGTTCTGGCTCTCAAGGCTTAGATGGGGCCTGAAAACCGCTCCAGGCCCCCTGTCCTCGGTCCTGCAGGAGCCTTCCCCGGAGTGCGACATGCTGACCCTCTTTCTCTCCACAGGGTGTTCAAGAAGGCGAGCCCAAATGGAAAGGTGAGTCTGCAGCAGCTGCACCCCAGCTCCTCCCTGACCCCGAACTCTTGTCCTCTCTTGGGCATGTCTACTGACCACGCAGAACCCCCCACACCCTCATCTGAGGCCCTTAGGAGCCTTCGCCACAGCGGGAGGGGTCTCCTCAGGAGCCTCCACTGGACTCTCAGGAGCCCCTGCTCTGGGGTGGGGAGACGCAGCCAGCCACAGAGTTTAGCGTGAGTGCAGTCACTGGAGTAAGTCCCAGGGCCTCAGGGCACTGCCCCCCCCCCCCCCCCCCCGTGTGAGAGGCCCTGGAGCCTCTCTGCTGAACCGTGGTGTCATCTCGTTCACAGGGGCAGCTCCCGCGCCTGCCCTGCTTCCTTTCTTCGCACAGGCCCCCGGCTCGGTCCTGCGTTCCTCTCAGTTCAGCAAACAGATATTACTGACATCATTCATGTCAGGTCGTGGCTGGGGAGGGTATATGGAGATAAATAAGGCACAGCCCGAGCCACCCACAGCCAGATGGGGCAGGCAGACATGACGAGCGATCGTTTCCATTTAAAGTGGCAGATGGGAGATAAAGGGCCGTCCAGGGGCTGCAGGACCCAGCCCCGTGGTCAGGGCTGGCTGCCCCCAGGAGGTGTGTTTCCAGGCAAGGCAGGGTGCAGAGAGCATCTGGGCACCCACATACATCATAGGGCGTGTGGGGGGACCGTGGCGGTTGCATCTGAGTGCCCAGAAGGAGGCCAAGGGAGCCGGAGCTGAGGTGGGGGAGGCTGCAGGGCTGGGTCCTGGGGAGTCTGGGGCAGGCTTAGTGGCTGGGACTCCGCCTGGGCTGGCGAATGGCACCTCGTGGGCTGGCGCAGCGGACACCACCCGCCACCTTTCCTGCTGAGCCAGGATTCCAGCCTAGATTCCGTCTCAGCCCAGGGCCCCAGGCGCTCCTACCCATCGATCAGAGTTGGCATTTGGATGAAACCCATTTGTCATCTTACCTCTGGGCACTGAGGAGCCATTAAGGGTTTTCAGAGGGGAATAGCATCGTTAGATTAGCATTTTAGGAGGGCCAGGCTGGCTAAGGAGGGGGTGTGAGGCTGCAGGCAGCAGACCACGGAGCCCCTGGTGCGCACGCAGTCCAGGCAGGAGTGGCTGTTGGAACAGAGAGGAGAGGGTGCACTGTGAGGGTTTAGGGGTAGTGGAGGAGCAGGAAGTGTCTAGGATGACCCTCTGGATTCTAGCCCGGGGTCTGCCCTGAAGGATGGCTGCCGAGGGGGGCACCAGCTACGGATTCCTCGCTGCTCCAACACCTTGCCTGGGTGGGTTTCTGCCAGACCGTGCGGAACGCAGTGTTCAGAGCTTCACACGGGCATCCCTGCTCCGGGTTTCCCTGGCCTCTCGGAGATGCGCCCAGGACTCCCGCCTAGCAGACCTCTGCGCTGCGGCGGCTCCACCCTCAGCGGGGCTGGGAGAGAGAGATCTCCAGAGCTCAGTGTCCTCATCTGTAAAATGGAAACAACAGCAACTTCTTCACAGGAGTTGGGGATGAATAGGTGCTTTCAAAACTGCACCAGGGTTTGCTATTCTTAGTATCGGGGCCGGGGCTCACGCCCAAGGCCAATCAGGATTTCAGTGCGGGTCAGGGATGGGTCTAGGCGTTTCAAGGGCAGCTCCCAAGGTTTTCTCCAGGGCGAGGCCAGTGGTTTTTCAGGATTGTGTTCTCGGGCCCACAGCTGCTAACGCAACCTTGTGCCTCTCCTCCCCAGCTCACCGTCTACCTGGGGAAGCGGGACTTTGTGGACCACGTCGACCTCGTGGACCCTGTGGGTGAGTCCCTGGAGGCCAGGGAGGAAGGCAGTGGGGGAAGTGGGCCTGGCCAGGCCCCTTCCAGAGAAGTGTGTGGTCACACAGCCCAATAGCAGTCCTCAGACCTCTGGTGCCAAGAATGGGGCGTGAGAAGCTTCCTGCATCCGTCGGAAAACACTTACTGAGCAGCTGCTTTCCCCTTAGCTGAGGGCCGCGTGGGAAGGACTGAGGTGAGAAGCAGGAAGGCATCCTGATGATAAGGCAGGATGAGGATGAGGAGGAGGAGGAGGAGGAGGAGGAGGAGGACAGCAGCCTCCCCGTTCTGTAAGGCTTCTGCCAGACACCAGGGGTAGCTCCTGTTATTATCCCTGCTTTACAGACAAGGGGACAAGGCCCAGAGAGGTTAAGTGACTCCCTCCAGGTCACAGAGCTTGTAGGTCAAGGACCCTGGGCTCAAACCCCACAGACGGGCTCTACAGGACCTTTGCTCTGCTGCCTCCTGGTGGCGAGGGCTGGGAGACGGAGGGAAAACCCTGGGGCTTCTGAAACGGAGACTGTTCTCACCGACAGACTCGCAGGTCCTCCCCGAGCCTGAGACGCCTTCCAAAGTCTTATTCTAGGTCAGGGTTTCTCAGCCTCTGCACTCGTGGCATTTTAGGTTGGATGATACTCTGTTGCTGAGGCTGCCCGGTGCATGGTGGGATATTTAGCAGTATCCCTGGCCTCTCCCCCTTAGACCCCAGGAGTACCCCGGCCGAGGATGACAGAACGTGTTTTTAGATATTGCTAAGTGTCCCCTGGGAAGGCACAGGGACCCCTGGTTAGGATTCTAAGAGCCAGAGCTTTCACCTCATTGCCTTCCCATAACTGTTGGCGGGAGGGAGGGAGGCCCAAAATTACTCCTATTGTCCATATGGGGACAATGAGGCCCAGAGAGGTTAAATGATATTTTGAAGAAAAACATGAACAAACGAAAGTGAGGCAGGTGGCAGTGACAGGTTGGAAGGATGGGCACTGGCAACTGCATGAGACCAAGTCCAGGTGAAGAAACGGGGATGTGTTGTTTGGGGGGAAATTCGGAGACTGAGGCCTCTGTCTTCACATCCCTGGAGGCTGTCCTGGGCCAGGAGGGCCGGAGCGAGCTGACTGTGGTGACGGAGCCCAGAGGGGAGCTGAGCACAGAGCAGGCCTCAGCTCTCTGAGGGGAAGACCCTGTGACGTGGGGACAGGAGCCCTGGGGGTCCCTGGGTCGGAAGGGGTGTGAGCAGAGCGGTCAGCTCCGGTCCAGGTCCCCCGCTTCCTGCCCAGAGCAGGATGCCCCTGCTCTTCTTCCCCACGCTGTCTGGGGACACTGTTTATGTCCTGCGAAGCTCAGTGTCCCCCCTGCCATTTGCATCTCCTTCCTGAACTGGTCCCTTGGAGGCCGTGGGCAAGCACCCCAGTGTTCACCTGTGTCCTGCGTCAAGGCGCAGCTTCCAACCCAGTGGCCGATTAGGGAGGGCAGCAGAGGTGGCCCAGAGCCTGGGGGAGGGGCGGCAGCAGGAGGGACCAGCTGTGCAGCATGCCGCCGGGCACCCCGAGAGCCGTGTAGCAAGTGTTCGCGAGGGCACCGGCTTCATGCAGGCCCTGTGCTGGGCCCTGGGGTCCCAGAGAACTGCCTCGCAGTGCCCCGTGGCCATCTCTTGCTGACCCTTACTTGCCCTTTAAGACCTGGTTACAGCTTTTGTCCCCGGAGAGCCTTCCCTGACGCCTGGCTGGAAGGAGTGCCCTCACTGGGATGCCCTCTGCACTGATGGTCCTCTGAGGCTCTGGTGCCCGGGCACTGAGGAACGCCCTCAGTAAAAGGAGGGAAGATGCAGGGCAGGCTCTGGGAAGGGGCGGGCACTTCCGGGCCAGCTGTCCCCTGGACCTGCCCAGCATTGGGATAGGCCCTCTGGACGCTCACTTCCAGATGTGGGCACTCACTCTCAGAGTCCCTGAGAGGCCGCTGTGGGGGCAGCGGGAGGTGGGGGTGGGGGTGGGGCAGGTTAGGGTGTGTGCAGAAAGAGAC
>NW_005359225.1:2435465-2442668 GCF_000412655.1 Myotis brandtii
TCCAGAGGCCTCCTCTCCCCCAGCCCCCAGCCTCCAGTCAGGGCCTCCCTGACTCCCAGGCGGGACAGCAGCCAATGATACTGCCTCTCCCCGCACATCCCCACCATCCTTCCCTCGACTGCTCCAACACGTCAGAGCAGGTGCCCTGCCCCATGCCCACTTCAGTGCCCTGAGCACTTGCACATCAATACCCCACGAGGATCACAAAGGATGCGTTGCAAACAGGGCAGCAGTTAGAGTCATTTTACGGAAGAGCAAGCTGATTGCTAAGGAGGTGAAGGGGTGTCCAAGGTGAGCAGGAAGACAGGAGGCGGAGGTTAGGCTGGGAGACCCCATGCCTTCTGGATACCACCCCCCACTTGTTTCCCCTCTTCTGCCCTCCCCACCTGTGCCCATCACATGCCCTGGGCTGTTGTCGGGTGGGGCTGGAGGACAGAACCCATCCAGCCGTCGGCCCCACCTCCTCCAGGTGCCCCATTTCCAGGCCCCCAATGCTCCTGTCCCCAGGGCAGTGCGGCCCTCCCCACGGGAACTTGGGGACAGACCTGTGGCCTTCAGTTATCTCGGTCTCAGGGCGACAGCTGCTGCCGTGGGGCCTGTTGGCTGCCCTCCCGGCCGCCTCCTCAGTGCCCCCTGCTCCCACAGTCTACGTGACCCTGACCTGCGCCTTCCGCTATGGCCGGGAGGACCTGGACGTCCTGGGCCTGACCTTTCGCAAGGACCTGTTTGTGGCCAACGTGCAGTCCTTCCCGCCGGCCCCCGAGGACAAGAAGCCGCTGACCCGGCTGCAGGAGCGCCTCATCAAGAAGCTGGGCGAGCACGCCTACCCGTTCACCTTTGAGGTCAGGGACTGCCAGCCCCTGGGGCCCGTTCAGAAGCACCACCTGTAGGGAGCCCTCTGGGCGGTGCCCGGGGGGCAGCTGGGGCAGCAGCTCCACGTCAGTAGTTCCCCAGGGTAGGCTGGGACCCGGTGCACTGTCACGTCTCTTCTCTGCCGGGGGCGTCACCCCTACCTCCGAGCCACTCCCCAGACCCCCCCCCCCCCCCCCCCTCCCCCCCCTGATGGAAGAGACATGCCTGTCCGTAGGGGCCCCTGGTCTGATGCATGTGGTGGGGGTGGGGCACCTGGGGAGGGAAGTGGGGAATGCGACAGGAGGCTCATTCTGTCTGTCCTCTTAACAGATCCCTCCGAACCTCCCATGCTCGGTGACGTTGCAGCCGGGGCCTGAAGACACAGGGAAGGTGGGCCACCCCCGAGGGAGCATCTCTCTGAGAGGGAAGTGACACCAGAAGTGTCCCAGGCCCCAGATCTCTGAGCCCGTTTCCTCATCTGCAAAAGGAAGATAACAGGATGTGCCTCCTCGTGTGGTTGGGAGGGTGGAGTGAGACGCGGAAGCAAGGCACCCAGTGCCCGGCCTGCAGCCAGGAGGTGCTCCCACACCGGGCTGCTGAGGCGCCTGTTGTATGTCTGGGCAGCTGCCCTGGTGAGGATGGCCACCCAGGCGAGGCAGGAGTCTGCAGAACAGAGCCCTGTGAGGGTGCTTGGGGATGCCCTGTATTGGAGGAGCTGGAGAACAGCTCCGTGAGAAGGTCAGATGGCAGCCACAGAAGGAGGCAGCACAGCCCTGGGGCTGAGCACAGGGCTCTTGAGTCAGACCAATGGGCTGTGGGGCTGTGGGGCTGTGGGAGCTTGGGCTTTCGTCCCAGCATCCTCCTTTGTAAAATGAGAGGGTGGCTGGCCATGCTCTTGGGACCCCGCACGCTCCAAGGCCCTGTGGTCAGTGACCCCTTCCCCACAGGCCTGTGGTGTGGACTATGAAGTCAAAGCCTTCTGTGCGGAGAACCTGGAGGAGAAGATCCACAAGCGGTGAGGAGGGCGCAGCTTCCGGCGGGGGTGTGGGCTGCCTGCTGGCAGAGCGAGGGAGGCCGGCTGGGGAGTCAGAAGAGATAAGTCACAATACCTGGAAGTGTTGGGAGGGGCCACACATTCCAGCTTTGGGAGCTCCGAGAAGGGCACTCTGGAAGGCCGGCAGGTCATGGAGGGCTTCCTGGAGGAGGAGGCTCAATTGCCCTGGCTCAGGCCTCGGCATTTTTTCTTTACACCATTGTCCCTGCTTCCTCCATCTCCCTCCCTCTAGTCTCGTCCCCTCCAGATTTTATTTATTTATTTTTACTTTGTTTTGGAAAACCCCTGACATCCAGACTGTTTTAAATAGTGAGCTTAGTTATTCCCAGGCCATCCTAGGCCCCATTCCCAATTCTCCTCCTGGGAGGCCACCAGCAGCTGGTGGTGGTGGTGGTGGGTGTCCATGGAGGCGTCTAAGCAAGGGAGGGAAGTGGAGAAAGTGTATGCACCCAGGGGAAAAGGCAGGGGAGGGCAGCTCATGTCTCAGAGAGGGGACGTATTCTCCTGGAGAGGCACAACCTGGGCAGACAGAGAGCCCAGGCTGGCAGCCCCAAACAGCCAGCCCTGACTTGCGGGGTGAGCTTGCTCAGCCCCGACTCAGATGCACCGCACCCTGCCTGGGACATTTCCTACAGGAGGCAGGCTGACGGCACTGCAACCTCTCAGGGAGTGGGCTGAGTGCGCCACCTGGTGGCTATAGGTGTATTGCAGGCATCTCCTGCCTGGGCAGCTTGTGTGTGTGTGTGTGTTGGGGGGAGAAAGGGGAACTTCTTCCTTGCTTTTCTGTCCCCCAAGAAAAGGAGGGGGGTTGTGGATTTTTGGGTGGAGCCTGATCAGAGCAAGAAAGAGGAGCAGCATTGAGAGCCACCGCCCTCACCTCACCATCAATGGGGCACTTTAAGTCGTGGCCAGAGTTACTACTGATAATGATATAGCAGCTATCATTTATGGAAGATTTATCAAGTGCCGGACAGTATTCACAGTGATGGGCATGCACGAACTAATTTAAGCCTCATAGCTACCCTAAGAGGCTGGTCCTGCTACTGTTACTGTTTTACAGATGAGGAACTGAGACATGGAGGTTAGTTTACTAAGGTCATAGCTAGCAAGGGGAGAGCGAGGACTTTAACGCTGGCTGTCTGGCTCCAGGGAATGGAGGTGGCTTATCTGAGAAATGGGGAGGCCAGCATACCTAACATGTCATGGAGACTGCCTCACCGAGCCCCCTGTCCTCCCTGTCCTTGTTCCACGCTGAGCCCCAGTCACCTTCATCGAGCCCCATCGTGTCTCTGGGCCTCCTCTCCCTCACTGAGTCTTTATCCTCTTCCCTGGCCTGCACCCCTTGACTCACTGACCCTGCCTCCTCTTCAAGGCCCCATTTCTTCACAGGGTCCATGTTCCCGGCATATTTTTATTTAACAGGTAGTTAGCAGGAATTTGTTAGATGGCAGACACTGTCGCAGGTGCTGAGAATACAGCAGTGAGCGACTTAGACAAACATTTCTGTCTTTAAGGAGCTTACACTATCAGATGACATAAGGGATGCAGGAAGTGTTACCAAGACACAAACCCACATGACGTGCTGCCGTGGGGTGGTTCGGCTCCGATGTTGTGGGAGTTCAGACCACGAGAAGATCCAAGTGGGTAGATCCAGGAAGGCTTCCTGGAAGAGGAGGCATTTAGCTGGGCCTTGAAGAAGAAAGAAAATGAGGGCAGAAGCAGTGGAAAGAGGGTATTATAGGTGGGGCCCCGGTGCAAGTGAAGCTTCAGAGAAAGGACTAGATAGAGCATCCAGGATGATAGTGAGGAGGTGGGGGTGGCTGGGACAGATGGAGGAGGGCCAGATGGTGACAAGGCTCCCATGCCAATCTCTGCAGTTTGGACGGGAGTCTAAGGCCGTGGGGAGCGATGGCCATCTCTTGAGCAGGAGAACGGTGTGAGGATTGCAAGGAAAGGGGATGGAGGCAGGGGACTCTGGTCATCGTTCGCTCTGCCGTCTCCACTAGGAATTCTGTGCGCCTGGTTATCAGGAAGGTTCAGTATGCCCCGGAGAGGCCTGGCCCCCAGCCCACAGCCGAGACCACCAGGCAGTTCCTCATGTCGGACAAGCCCCTGCATCTAGAGGCCTCCCTGGATAAGGAGGTAGGTGGCTCAGACTTGGGGGTGGGGGCGGGGAGGGAAGAGAGCTGCTCGGCCACGCTGGAGCCTCAGATCCCAGCTCTTCCATGGCCGCAGGACTCCTCCGTAGGAGCTTCTACCCCTAACTCCAGGAGCACAGGGTGCAGGGGGCCTGAGATTTCCGTTGGGGGTTTGGGGAAACCTCCTGGGACCTAAGGGCTGGCAGAGAGGGCATGAGCCTGAAGGGTGTGATTGACTTCCGGAATCAGGGTACCTCCCAAAGGGTCCTGGGTCCTGGTCATCTCCCCACACCCCCATCCACCCTTGAGCTGTGAGCATCCCTCCTCCTGTCTGAGAACAGCTGAAGGCAAGTTCCTGGGGCAAGATTCACATTGAGGTCCTTCCCTAAGGATTCAGAGCTGGTTCCTCGGGGCTTCCAACCCTTCCCCACCTCATTCCTGCTTCTTCTAGACCCTCCTGTGTCTAAAATTCCAGGCGCCATCACCTAGTCCAGCTCCCCCATTGTCCAGAGGGGTAAGCGGAGGCTTATGGAGCCGGTCCAAGGCCACCGCTCTCGTTCTGATTGTGGTTATTATTTCTGGTGCTAAGTCAGGTTTGGAGCCCAGGAATATCACCTTCCAACTTAATTGTCTTCCAAGGTCCCACAAAGGAACGGAAGTCTAACATGCCTGGTGGCTTAGCATCAGTAGGAAGTGGTTGATGAACTAGGGGCCAGTGTCAGAGTGGCCAAGGTCTGGGGAGCCCCAGGAGATGTGTGTGAGGCCTCTTCTCCCCCCGCCCCACCCCCCCAGAGCTTTGGTGTCCTCCCATCCAACCCGTCTCCCTTCTTACGCCTCCCAGATCTATTACCACGGAGAACCCATCAGCGTCAATGTCCATGTCACCAACAACACCAACAAGACCGTGAAGAAGATCAAAATCTCGGGTACCCCAGGCAGAGGGCCAGCCCCGGGGGGCGGGCAAGGGGGACTCCTCCCAAGGATAGGGGTAGCGAAGGCTCTCCCCTCGTGAACAGCCTTGTAAATAACGCCTGGCTGCAGGGGAGCCCAGGGCTGCTCTCAGCCAAAGGGTAAGGCTTCTGAGGCTGCTGGTTGGCCAGGGAATGAATTTACTGTTTCAGCCGCCTCCTCTCAGGTTCCCTGGGTCCGGGGCAAAGCTGTCCTCGAGGGGAATGGAAGGGAATGGGCCTGTTTGGGCTGCCCTTTGGGTGGGGGAGGGGGACTGTCTCCTGTGGAAGCCTCCAGTGGACTCTGGCCATTGCCCGAGGCTGAACATCCCCAACTCAGGGGCGCCTACGATGCCTGGGAGCTGCACCCCTGACTCACACCACCTCCTTTCCCTCTCCCTCCCCAGTGCGCCAGTATGCAGACATCTGCCTTTTCAACACAGCCCAGTACAAGTGCCCCGTGGCCATGGAGGAGGCCGAGTGAGTGAGCAGAAGGCCAGGCTTGGACACATGGGATTGGGTGGGGATTGGATGGGGAAGAGAAACCCTGGGTCCACTTATAGGTCCAGAGGCCTCTGGCAGAGGGCGGGGCCTCACACTTCCTCGCCACTCCTGGTAGATGAACCTGAACAGCTTATAAAAAACATTCACTCGATTTAGCTACAAGAAAATGCATGCTGCAGTCAAGGAAAAGACCCACTAAAACTAGAATGACAGCCCAGCTGGTGTGGCTCAGTGGTTGAGCATCGACCTATGAACCAGGAGATCACAGTTCGATTCCCAGTCAGGGCACATGCCTGGGTTGTGGGCTTGATCCCCAGTGTGGGGTGTGCAGGAGGCAGCCAATCAGTGATTTTCTCTCTTCATTGATGTTTCTATCTCTCTTTCCCTTTCCCTTCCTCTCTGAAGTCAATAAAAAATAAATTAAAAAAACTAGAATAACAAAACAAGAGCTAATGACTACAAGGGAACTGCAGTCATAATTATATTGTACCTGAATCCCATATTGAAGGGAGATACTTGTTCTGAGTTTCCTGATAGCCAAAGCAAAGCGGTTAAGGCACTTGGCACACAGTTGTTCTAGTCTGTAAAGGAATAATCCAGCTCACTGGGTAAAAGGTGGGAGGGTAGAGAATAATTATTTTTTTAAAAATCTAGGTTTGAGGAGAGCTATTATGCTTGAGCATGGAACTTTGTTCCAAGCTCGTTAGCAGCTAAGGAAAGAAGAAAGATCTTAAGTGAAACAGTTTTTTCTCACCTGAAGGAAGTAGATGCTCCTATTAGAAGACACACTGTTTTTTTCTCCTGACCCTGCATGTAGATTTTTGAGTAGTTGCATTTCATTTAATTTTTCCTGTATGTGTGTGTTTATTTACATGTAATAGCAGTCAGTATGTTTGCAACGACAAAAACATTTTAAAAACATTACTCTGTGATTTTGGAGACGTCCCGGCTGGGCTGGGGTTGGCTCTGGGGGACATTTCTACACCTGCCTCCCTCCTTCCCAGTGACACAGTGGCACCCAGCTCAACCTTCTGCAAGGTCTACACGCTGACCCCCTTCCTGGCCAACAATCGGGAGAAGAGAGGCCTCGCCCTGGACGGGAAGCTCAAGCACGAAGACACGAACCTGGCCTCCAGCACCCTGTGAGGACCCGCCTCCCTAGCTCCCGGCTCTCAAATGTCCCCCCCCCCCTCGCGCCCAGGGGGTCCACACCCGCCTTGGCCCCACCCGTGCCAGCACCAGGCCTGGGTTAGCCTCTTCCCAAGCGTGGTCCAGGGACCATCCTCGGGAGCTTAAACTGCCAGGGAAGCTGTCTCTCTGTCCCCCCACTATCCAGGAGTGACCCAGAGAGCAGGATGGGCCTAGACCAAGGCCCCTGAGTGCTGCGCGCTTGCCTGGGGGAGAGCGCCCTGGAGAGGCTCCTGCAAAGGGCCCCAAACCCTAGTCTGTGCCTTCAGTCCATGGGGTTTGTCCCTGAGGCTGCAAGAGAGGGAGTAGTGCTCCCAGCAAGAGAGGACTACGAATGAGGAGGGGTTGGGAAGGCTGGAGGGCTGAGGGCAGGTGTGGGGGTGCTCCTCAAAGGCAGGGATTCCAGGGCCCTACAGTCATTCCCTTCCAAGCTCCCACACCCCCAGGCAGAGCTCGCCTTTCTCACACTTTGCTCCGCTTGCTCCTGGCGGCTGAGTGGCCCAGAAGGACAGGTGTCCCC
>NW_005359225.1:2442731-2446504 GCF_000412655.1 Myotis brandtii
CCTTGCAGGTTGAGGGAAGGAGCCAACAGAGAGATCCTGGGCATCATTGTTTCCTACAAAGTGAAAGTGAAGCTGGTGGTGTCCCGGGGCGGGTGAGTGCTCCTTCCCGCCAGGACCCCTGGTGCAGAGGGGAGTGCCCCTGACCCCCTGCAGCTGCTGCCCGTCCTGCCTGTTCGCTGGACTTTGTAGCTGCATCCCCTGTGAGGGTGAACCACGCTCCAGGGCTTCCTGCTCCCTCTCTTCTTCCTTCCTGCTCCCCTTCTCTCTCCCCTGCCCCCTGACTCTTTTTTTCCCCAAATAGCTCAACTTCTGATTTTATTTAGCATTTCTTTGAACTTTAAAAAAATTTTTTTAAATTTTTTTATTGATTAAGTTATTACCTATGTGTCCTTATCCCCACATTACCCCCTACCCCCCACTCATGCCCTCACCCCCCTGTTGTCTGTGTCCACCCCTGACTCTCTCTTGCTTCAGAGGCCTTCAGCCCCTTCCTTGCCCCTCCCATCTATCCCTCCTTCTCCTCCCCCCTCCTCTCCTATCCCCCCCCCAACCCCATGCTCATGGGCAGGGGGAGGCTTCCCAGAGTCTAGGCTGTGGGTATCCAGGGGGTTCTATGCCTCTCATCCTACCTGAGGGCACAGCACCCACCCCCACTCATGCCCATGCTGATCTGCTGGGGGAATGGCTAAAGGGGCCGAGACTCCCACAGCTGGATTGGGGGTGTTCTGACGTCCCATTTTACAGATGGAGAAACGGAAGCCCAAACAGTTCCCCAAACATGTCCTGCCGTCTCCCCGCCTAAGCTCTGGTCATGGGGGTGGACGGGGAGGGGTCATGGCCGTGGGCCAGACTACTCCCCGCCCTGGAGCACAGTCTGGGCAGGGGGCGCTCAGAAGGAACGACCTCCCCCACATGTTGGACCTGCGTGTGGTTATAAACCTAGGTTTCTGACTTGGATTTAGAGAGCTGCCACAGGGATATTTTTCTAATTCATGCATTTCTACAAAAAGGATGGAAAGCGAATAACATTAGATGTCCGACCCCTTGATTATGAGAATAATGCCTCATGCAGGTGGCAGCATGTAACACTGACAGCAAATTACAGACCCTCTCAGAATCGCAAACCCAGGTCCCGCGTCCTGTGACTCTTGCAGGACCCGGGCTGCCTCGAGCTGTTTCCCGGAGAAATCCTGGGTGAACCCCAAATGCTTCCTTCACTGGAGAGGCCTCCCAGGAGAGGCAACTCTGTGGTTAATTTTCATGTCTCCGCTGCAGACATGGATCCTGGGGCTCAGCTAGGCCTTGTAGGGGGTGTGGCTGAGCCTGACCGCATCTCAGCCCCGGGGGCAGGGCGAGTGCCGTCCGTGTGTCCCCGAAAGAGCAGCCACAGCCACGCAGGGGTGGGTGGGAGTGTGTCCCAGGGTCTTCTCTACGGACGGGCAGCAGAGGTGGTGAATGAACATGCTTTCTGTTTTCTTCCTCTGAACTCTCTCCTGACCACTCCTCCCGCCTCCTCTGACCCACCCAGCCTGTTGGGAGACCTTGCGTCCAGGTAAAGCCCCTCCCTTGGACCTGACTGACCCACCTTTCAGAACGGCAGGGCATGCGGTCGGAAGGAATCTTCCAGCCGCCAGGCCCAGGCCTGCATTGGGACTGGAGCCCTCTCCCGGGAGTCCAGGGGGTGCGGTCCTTCCTTTGAAAACCTCACGCTGCCCTTGCATTACGCCCAAGTGACCAGGACCTTTGCAGACGGCAAGGCCGGCTTTACCGATGTAGGGAGTAGCCCCCAATTAGTCTGAATTATAGGATGCTTTGAGGAAACGCCAGCGTCATGGCTTTCAAACTTCTGCACTCATGAGAAAGAACTGCTGGCCGAGTGTGGCTAAGGAGAGGCCCTGTGGAGACCTGCTTCTGTGGACAAGACTCCCTGGTCACCAGCTGGGTCCACTTACCTTCCAGAAACTCACACGTCCCGGACGCAGTGGTTTTGCCTCCTTCTGCCACAAGATGGCAGTATTACTCTCCCCAAGAAATCAGTCCATTTTTTGCAGAAGTGAAGTTCAATTCAGTTCAGTTCAATTCAATGCATTTCAGGCAAGATTTCCGAACCCAGCCTTGTGCCCCGCCTCATGCTGGGTGCTGAGGTTCCAGAAAGGGGTCGTCACACCCCCTGCCCTCGATCACTCAGGGTCAGGTGGGAGGTTAAGGTCCGGAATCTTCCGTCTGTGTCCTGTACGGCTTTAGTGAAGGCTGCCGACTCGGTCTTCCACCAGCTTCCATTCCGAGATCTCCCAAGTGCACCTGGAAAAGCAATCTCCTTTGGAAGCAAAAAGAGAGAAAGAGAGAAAAAAAAGCCAAATTATTTATTTATTTTAAAAAATATATTTTTATTGATTTCAGAGAGGGAAAGGGAGAGAGAGATAGAAACATCAATGATGAGAGAGAATCATTGATTGGCTGCCTCCTGCACGCCCACACTGGGGATTGAACCTGCAGCCCAGGCATGTGCCCTGACTGGGGATCAACCGTGACCTTCCAGTTCATAGGTTGACGTTCAACCACTGAGCCATGCCAGCCGGGCATGAGAGCCACATTGTGTCAACGGCCTTATGAAACCTCCATGTTCTTACCGAGGGGAAGTCATGATTTGGACAGGCGCACACTTCACTGTGTAACCGAGCCTTTTACCTGCACCATCCCGTGGGAGTTCTAGTGGTTCTGGAACGTAGGTGTTGCTGTCCCATTTTCCAGATGAGCTCAGTGAGACTTAAAGGTGTAAAGTGCTGCCAACTGAGTGGTGGGGCTGGCGGAACAGACCTTTCTGGCCGTCTGTCCCCTCTGTCTCCCTGTCCCTTCTCCCTCCGAGCAGGGCCCTGGGCAGCAAGGTCAGTGAGATGAGGATGTGCCTGGCAGCACTCACAGTTGGCAGGGCCTCCTAGGTGACCGCCCCCCCCCCCCCCGCCCCTCAAGCTGAGAGGAGGAGCCTCAGCGGGTGAGGGCCACCTGAGCACTTTTAGTGGAGCCTCCTGGAGATGTTGAGAGATGGGACGGAGTGAGGGTCAGGGGAGTTCCAACCAGGAAGGTGGGAAGGGCGGGGTCAAGATGGCTGTGGTAACTTGAGGTTGGCAGGACCCCTTGCCACCTCTGGAACCACCAGTGACCAAGATGCACACACCGTCCTCAGCCATCCTCTTCCCACACCTGTGTCCCCGCCCAGCTCGTGGGCATCCAGGGACCCTTCTCAGGGAAGGGGAGGTTTCCATTGCTTTTGGAGCCAGGAGAAGAGGCCTCCCAGTTCAACTTCCAGAGAGACTGAGGCTCAGAGAACCAGGGTCTGAGGCCAGATTTCCTACCTCTCAGCCCAGAGCTACCTCTTCTGACCATAAAACCCTCCCCCGTCCTCAAACTGACAGGGCGTTGAGTCTCACAACCAAAGACTGGGCTCTGGGCTCACCAGGTCTGGGTCTCTGTTTCAGTGACGTGTCCGTGGAACTGCCCTTCACCCTAATGCACCCCAAGCCCAAAGAGGAGCCCCCACATCGGGAAGGTGAGCAGGAACTGTGGGTCACCGGGGTGGGGGTTCCCAGATAGCCGACCCCTTTCTCCATCAGCTGCCATGTTTTCCCATCACCCCACTTTCCTCTGGGTCAGCCTTTAGCCCAGGGTCACCCCTCTTCCCCAGCTCCCCAGGATCTTTTGTGAGGCCCACACTCCTATTTACATTAAACTCCCCAGGAGACAGAGAGGTCTGGCTCTGTTCTCTATGGGCGGGG
>NW_005359225.1:2446528-2449647 GCF_000412655.1 Myotis brandtii
AGTAGAGGGGGCCCACTGGCCATGCTTGGAACCCTCATCTTGCATCCAGATGTAGGAGAAAGGGCTCCATGGGTAAGGCGGCCCCTGGACACCATTCCCATAATTTTTCCAAGAGATTCCAGATTGGTCCTACTTCATGAAGACTATTTCAGCCAAAAGAGACATTACATAGTACCAGTATGTACCACAAAGAAAGAAGAATGTTCCCACAATGAGAACATGCAATGCTGTTGATTATAAAAACACCCCAAATTCAGAGATGTGAAAATGTGAGAAAAACGGTTGTTTTAGAGTAGGTGAAAGTGACGCCTGGAGGAAATGAATCTCCGTCACATTGGGGTCACATTGGGAATAAGCCCACAGGAGCAGGGTCCGGAGGCTTTTCCTTCTCCTGGGGCTGCAGAGGGCCTCGGGGACCCGCCCTGAGCCTCTAATCTGCCTCTAGGAAGTTTGGGGGTATTTCTTCCTTCCCCACTCCCTTCTTCCACTATCCTCCTCACCTTAGCTTGGTTATTCTGGGCAGGGACCTGTGCCCCCATACCCACTCACACTAACCCATGGGTGCCTGCCCATCCTGTGTTTAGTTCCAGAGAACGAGGCGCCAGTAGATACCAACCTCATAGAACTTGACACAAAGTAAGCCAAACCTTGCCTGCAGATGCCTGGGGAGCAGGAGGTTTTGGGTGGTGGGTGGGGCAACAGGGTCATTTGCATATATGCTAATTAACCCCTGAGGAGCAGCTGGGCTAACCCCGTCTGCTGAGAGCCACTTCTGCTGCCTCTTGAGCAAGCCGCTTGCCTGCATGTGACTTGAAGGACCCTCCATGCCTGTTCCTCTTCCTCCTGCCTCGGTGGGGTTTGCCTTCTTCCCTCATCCTTTGCATGTCCATCAGCCTGTCCACAGCACCTGCTTGGCTCACACAGGGCTGGTTCATGGCCCTGGGCTGGGGCTCTCACGTCCCACCCACGCCCGACCAGTGACATCAGGCTATGAGGTGGGGGAGGTTCTTACTGCTTCTGACTCCTGAGGCCTGATGTGGACTTCCCTGCGGCCAAAGGCCACCGGCTCACCGGACAGTTGCCAGAGGGGGAGGACCTGGGCCAACATCAGGAACCACCTCCAGGGCAAACCAGCTTTCTCTTCCAGCTCCAAATCCGCTCTTCCCTTGTCTCCCAGGGGATATTTGGGATGTGGGATTTCAAGTCACCCCAGGAGAACACCCCACACCGCTGGCTGGATTCTGGGGGACAGAGGACTCGGGTGGGCCTAAGGGGACATGTTTCAGAGTAGAAGGGAACTCATTGTTCTTGGAAGCAGTGCCTAGTCCTGAAACCCACTCGGGCACCCCCTTCCCCCACCCACCCTTCCTCTGCCCCCCTGTTTAGATTTTCTACCCCCCAAACCCCTCCTCTCCAAGACCCCTCAGGGTAGAATGTGAGCGGGCACTTTCCTGGAGGAAGGACCTTGGCGGTTTTCTCTCCCAGTAAGTCAAGCCGCTCCTTCCTGTGCAGAAACCGAAATGCTTCCTGAGGGAGTTCTTTGGGGGGTGGGTGGGGTTCCTTGGGCCTGTTCTTGGGGAACCCAGAGTGTGCTGCAGGCCTGCTGGTGGCCTGGCCTCACAGTGGGAACGAGTGCTTCCTCTGGTCCCAGCCCAGCTACACCCGCCCCCAGCCCGTAGGCATGAAAGGCAAACGTACGCCTTCCTCTGGTGTTTCCACAACTGGCTGGAGGCCAGGTGTGACCAGGTGTGTCAGCCTGGCAGGCCGCCCCTTTGGCGGTCAGCCCACCGGCTCAGTGTCTAAATCCCATCGGCGTGCTGGCCCTCTGACCCCTCTGAGGACGCCTACTCTCGCTGCCCTGCAAACTCCTCCCCGTTTTCCTTGTCTTTCCCACCAGCGACGACGACATTGTGTTTGAGGACTTTGCCCGGCAGAGACTGAAAGGCATGAAGGACGACAAGGAGGAGGAGGAGGATGGTACTGGCTCTCCACAGCTCAACGACAGATAGACCGGGGCCGGCCCCCGCCGGGCAGCTCCAGGTCCGCCCTCCTGCACTAGGCTGCTTCCTTGTCTTCTTCCTGTTCTGGTGCCCCCTCCCCTTTGTTCTTCCAGTTTCTACCAGGGGCCCAGTGGTCTTCCAGGTTGTGGTGGTGAACCTCTGGCCTCAGGGTGGGCCCCGCATCACCACGCCAACAGGGCCGCGTGCACCACCATAACCCTGTCACTGCAGTCACCTCTCCATCCTCTTCCTGCTGACCCCCAGAAAGGCCACCATGGCTCTGGCCTTGGAATTTCACTTGGGATGGGGAGCAGGGGCGACCATAGGACACAGGACTTGGAAGGGTGGGGTTGAGGGGTCCAGATGTGTGAGGGAATGCCCACAGTCCCAGGTGGTTAACACAGTCTGGCAGCTAAAAGATGCCCATGGTGAAGGCCACGCTTTCTGGCTGGGAGGACAGACTGTGGATAGATGCTCAATGCCTTTTTGCAGTCCTGACCCACTAAACACCTCCCCCCTCCTCCCCCTGTCCCTCCGTGTCTGACAGTGACATTAGTGTAGACCCCAGGAGTGGACAAGAGCAACTGGACCAACTTCTTACCAGCAGTTAGCTAGTCTAAGGCCAGCTGTAGTCTATTTCAGTATTGTCAGGATATAACCTCTTAGCTACCCTGTATCTTATGTGTGTGTCCTACCTAGAAATATGCACATAGAGAGAGAAAAGGAGGGGTCTTCAGAAAGCACCCCCCTGCCCCTGCTCCAGGCAGAGTGAGCCGAAGCTACAGAGATTTCCTGAAGGGTGGCTCTGAGAGATGGGTGCAGGGGCGGAAAGGGGAGAATCTGTCCTGTTTCCTTGCTTTGTGGACCTGTGACTGGCGATGCCATGGGAAGCAAGCCTGGCAGTCTAGAGGGGTCCGGGGACACCGGTGTCCTCCTGTCTCCACCTTGCAGTTCTCCAGGGCTGGGCTGGGCCTGTAGGCTGGGAGGCAGCACCTATGGCTACCATACCCACAGGCAAAAGGGGTCCTTCCCCAGAGGGGGGCAGGGTCCATCGGGGTGCCCTCACCTAAAAGGGAGGGGCTGCTGCATAGTAAGGAACCTTTTGTTTCCGTGGGGAGT
>NW_005359225.1:2449683-2468066 GCF_000412655.1 Myotis brandtii
GACCCATACCCATTGGCTGGTGTGATGGAGACCTGGGTTGTTTCCAGGGCAACAGGACAGGCAAATAATGAGGTAGAAAGTGTTCAAAGGTCTCTGTTGTCTGGCCTTTGCTGCTCACTTACTGTGTGACCTTGGGCAAGTGTCTTTCCCTTTCTGGACCTCAGTTCTTCACCTGGAAAACCATGGGGTTTGACCCATGATCACAAAGGGTCCTCCCAGCTCTGGCCTCCTAAGAATTTGTGAAAATTGAAGTTTCTGGTTCAGTGGGTGGAGCCAGAGCCACTGACTCTGTTCTGGCTGCCTCCTCAGGGGACTCATTAGACCCCCGAGGTGGCAGGATCTTGGAGAGCTCCCACTTCCCCACCCCGGACCTGGGCAGGGCCCTTCCTGGGCCTTTGGAGGGTTGCCTGATGTCAAGGTGTGGCCATAGCTAGCATGAGCTGCTCAGCCCTGGGGCCCGATTATTACAAAAGGACAGAGCTTGTATTTGCTGAGCCTTGGGGGGTGGGGGGAGGAGAGCTTGTGATAGGACTTCCAGTAACTCACAGCCCCTGTGAATGCCGATACCTGAGGTTTACCTTAAACCCAAGCAAGTATATTGATTTATGGAGCAAGATGCTCTCTCCTCAATTCCTGCTTCCTTCTGTTTCTATCCCATACTTGTCTGAAAGGAGACAGCAAAGTTTTATGGTATAAGTTGAATCTCAATCCTTTTCCATCCAGTGCCCTCCGGGGTGGACTGGGCAACCATTTACCACGATGAGATTACCCCGTTCCCATGCTTGGCACTGTACTAGCCCTTCACTTCTGAATCTCATGAAGAGTCAACCCTAGGGACCCCTCCCCAGGTGAGGACCAAGTCAGCTCAGGGCAGTCACACCCCCCTGGCCAGACCCTGGGTCCTAGCTGCAGGGGCCACAGGCATCGAGCCCCTACCAGAGCTGGCCGGGCTGTGTGCACCTCCCTGGGCAGCTGTAGCGCTGGTGAAATGCTGGGACAACACACCACAAGCCTATGGTCTCCAGCGTCTTCCTCTGGAATCTTTGGAGCTGGCATAAGACCCTTTAGGACAGCGGTTCTCAACCTGTGGGTCGCGACCCCTTTGGGGGTCGAACGACCCTTTCACAGGGGTCGCCTAAGACCATCGGAAAACACATATATAATTACATATTGTTTTTGTGATTAATCACTATGCTTTTAATTATGTTCAATTTGTAACAATGAAATTGGGGGTCACCACAACATGAGGAACTGTATTAAAGGGTCGAGTCATTAGGAAGGTTGAGAACCACTGCTTTAGGATTTGGGATAGTCACTCCCGACACACCTTCCCCTCCATCTCTAACCTGTGCGCACAAAAGATTTGCCACTGGTTTCTTGAGCTTCTACCCCAACATCTCACTCACCCTTTTGTGTTTACCCCAGTGTTTACCTGAAATTTCTCCAGCTGCAGGAAGCATCATAGCCCCACTAGCTTTTCACTCTTTGGGTGCAGGACTGCAGAAGGGCAGTGGTCAAGTTCATTGGAATTTGTCTTAACCGTCCTTGGCTGATAACTTCATTGCTCTGTGCCGAGCACTGGAGATCCTGTCCTCAGGGAGCTCATGGTCAGGGGAAAGTCATAGGGAGGAACGGGCCGTTGTATTCAGAGCTCCATGGCTGCTGCTAGTCCATTTAGTGCCTTGATGTGAATTAGACATGGTGCCCCTCCCAGGGGGCCTCGGCCCAGGTGAGAATGTACAGTTTTGTGACGGGTGCACAGGCTGGAGTTGAGCCCTACTTGCCCCTGGACTGGTGCCCACCTGCATAGTCATATGCTGCAGCTCAGGGGACTCTCAGACCAGTGTTTCCTCTGGCCTCGTCCTGAGAGAAGGGCCCACGTCATCTCTTCACGCTTCTGGTTGGTTCCACTCCCCCTGCAGCCCAAACATGACCTAGTCCTCTGCAGGCCCCTCTCCATCTGAGTCATGAAACGGGGAGTTGGGGAACCCCACTGGGCCCAGGCACCAGCCCACAGTGTCCGTTCTTTCTGTGCACACATTTGGGGCCTGTGCTGACCAGGTAGTGCCACACGGGGACTTCCCAGTAGGCCATGCGGGTGGCATTTAGGTTGCAGTCTAGGCCGGAAGGAAGACCATGGCTCTGAGTGAAAACCCCCAGGCAGAGTGTCCGTTGGACTCAGCATTCCCGCTGTGAGAAGAGTCAGTCCCAGGGAAACTAAGGACTGAGTTATTTGGTGAGACTCCGCGGGCCTCCTCAGCCTCAGAGCCCAGACAGGCGAGAGCGGGCTCACTTGGGGTATTGCTTCAGCTGGGGGGGTCGCTGACAAGCTGGTTCCCACAGGGCGCAGTGAAAAGCACGCTGGCCCGCCAGTCCCAGTGCCTCTCAGTTCCGACTGTCATCAGCCGGCTGCGTAGCCTTGAGCAAGTCACTCCATCTCTTGGGCTCAGTTTCCCTGACTATACAACGGGACAGCAGTGCCTTCCCCACTGGACTCAAGGAACTGTGAGGTCCAGGTGGGTTGGAGTCAGTAGAGATGAAAGTCAACCCTATGCCAGGTACATTGCAAATGGATGCACTGACCGTGGCCCTGCCACTGCAGGGGCGTGGCCCCAGGTCACACAGGAAGTGGGCTTTGGGGTGGGCCTTCCTCCCACTGGTCATCTCTTGCCCCTTCTCACTGAGGCAGATGTCAACCAGAATGAGGTGTAGCCAGGTCGGCTTTGGGACCCAGCTGAGGGGGAAACCGAGGCACTATTCAGGAATTCCATGCCCACATGGTCTCAGCATCAGGACAGAGAGACAAGACATGGATATTGTCAGTGACGGGGACTGGGCACCGTTGCCCCTCCCAGGCTTGGTGTCACCCACCTCTTCCATCTCAGACCCCACAGAGGCCAGGAAGCCTTGGCTCTGGTCCCAGGTGATGAGAACCCCCAGCCCCAGGCCCAAATCAGTGCTCCATCGAAGAACCCAAGAGGGAGGCGGAATGGAAATTGCCTGCCCCTTCCCTCAAAGTACAATGTCCCCTCCAGGGTCAAACAGGACGGCCAGTGCTTCTTGATGATACTCGGGAGGTATTTGGGCTCAGGGAAAACCCAGGCCTCAGGCACTGAGAGCTGCCCCCAGCTGACCTGTCCCCAGTGGTTCCAGCAAAGGCCAGCTCTCTCCTGCCAGTGACTGGTGACTGGACATTCTCTCCCTATCCCAGAACAAGGCATTAGGCCCCAATCTTGAACTCCTGTAGGGTCTCATGGACATAGGCCTCTACCTGTTCTGATGTTTTTCTTTTTAAAGTCAACAAGGACCAAAACGGACTCCCTCCACACTCGTGCATAAGCCTACTTTGGGCCTGCAACTCGGCCCAGGCAGTTCCATCACTCTGTCCTCCCTCCAGGACTGAAATGGCCTACCTGTGGGGGCAGGATTTTCACCTCTGATACTCCGCTGCAGGGTCACTGCCCAGTGGCTTCAAAGAGAGGTCTCTTGAAGGGGGAGCATCCTCCCCCCATCGCTCTCTCCCAACTCTTCACCCTGAAAGGGAAGTCAAAGCACAGGTCCCCAGGACCCATGATCTGTAGACATGCTGACACAGGGGTTTTCAAACCAGGTGCTGTGGAACCCCTGGTGTTCCACAGAGATTTGCCAGGGGCTGCTAAAGTGGGAAGGGAGGGTGGAGGCGTAGGATAGGTCTCCAGCCCTCCGCCATTCCCACTTCCACCAGAACAACTCTGCTTTTTATCTGACTTGCCTATGGAGGTTTCACCTTCAAATTTTCTTTTGAAGAAAAAAATTCTTCAAACCACCATTCTGAGGTTTGATCTTCGACCAGCAAGCACGGGTTCTATTCTTGCTTTTCATGTTGGAATGGCTCTAGCATCCCAATACAGATTTGTATTGGAACTTGGGTCACACACCCAGGCCCAAGCATTAGCCTATTCTCAATCACACACACACACACACACACACACACACACACACACACACACTTGATGATTTTGTAGCCTCCCCTCCCCCATGCTGTGGCTGGGGCTTAGGTTTCATTTGGGCCGAGCCTGGAGCTCCGTGAGGGTGGGTCCTGACCCTGATATTGGCCCCTGCAGCATGGGGGACGGCGGAGAAAGGAAACAGGCCCAGCTCTCACCCCAGTATGATACCCAGCTCTCCTGGCCCAGGCACGTGGGATGACAGAAGGGACAGTGTGATGGGAGAAGAAACTACAGTCAGGTTCCTCTTTACATACAGCCAGGGAGATGGAAGTCCAGGTTTCCTAAAAGAAATGCTGAGGCAGGACTTGATAGCAAAATCTCTCCTGTGAGAGCAGCATCTGTCCAGAGACTTTTTAGGCAGCAAGTCACCCTTGAGCAATTCTAATAGGATCCCACACCCACATCTGTGAGCAATCAGGTGTGTGGGCCACAGGAGGGTGCCGGAAGGGAGGCTGGTCCCCTACCTTGGAGGATTTGGTCCCAAATCCTCTCCCTGCCAGCCTGTCCCGTTACCCAGGCCCCTCATCAGGGCTGAGGGTGGGCCCTTGGGTGAGACCTAGACCAGCCCCTGGCACAGAATCCTGTCTCACCTGCCCAGGGCATTCTAGGTGAAAGGGTGAGGCTTAGGGCACTGCCGGCCACGCGGTGCTCCACGTTCAGTTGCGTGTGCTCTTGGAACCCAACCTCAGTTTCTCCTTGTGTAACGCGGGGCTGGTGCCAGGCTCTGCCCACCTCATGGAATTACAGAAAGACTCATAGGAGGTGTGGGAGGTGGGGTCACATGAGAAGTGGGAGCCTCACGAACTCGGGGTGCGATCGCGGTTTGTGCTGCAGATCAGCAGAGCCCTCAGGGGAACGAGTGCAGGATGCAGGGTCTCACTGGAACATCTGCTCAGTGTTAAGGGCCAGCCACAGACCCGGGGCGGGGGGCGGGGAGTGGGGAGGGGCCCTTCCTGCTTTCCTACTGAATGGGAGCCAGTGCTCAGCCTGATACAGCGACTGCGTGGGTCCTGGGTGCAGGGAGTGACAGGTGACTGGGACGGGTCCCCAGGTGTGTAGCCCTTCTGTGAATGATTATTTTGTGACACCCTCATTCCTGGGCCACCTGCCAGGTTTATTTGTTGTACCTGTGGCATTCCTTATTATGTCAGATAAGTTATTAAAGTTCATTCAACTCTATCAGGACAATGAACAAAAGAACCATAAATAGGAGACCATTAAAGATCTTTTGTGACAGGTGCTGGCTGTGCTTTAATTTCTGTCTCATACGCCCCCGGCAGGACAGAGACCAGCAAACGCTGGCCTGGTGCCCTGAGCTGGTGGGAAAGGCCTGTGGCTGGGCCAGGCGTCTTCTTCCCCTGGCTGTGGCCCCAACTCCAACCTGGTTCCGGCACCCCCTGCTGGAGACAGCCAGGAAGTTTTCTCCTCCCCCCCTCCCCTGCTCCCCTGCCATTTACCAGCCTTAGGGCCCTGGGGAAGTTGCCAAAACTCTGACCCCTCTCAGACACCACTGGGTCCCCTAACCCCTGGTTTGCCCCTGGGGTGAAGCCATCCCATCCTCTTTTGGGCACCACCGACCACTCCAGCAGGGGTCTTGCTCAGTCCCAGCCCTGATTCTTGTTCAGTTCCCATCTCCTGCTCTTCGGGGTCTTCGTGAAGTCCCTTCAGTTTCCCACAACTTACCCTGTCGGCCTGTCCCAGAAGGACCCCTGGGAGGAGTGGGGACATAGGTGTGAAAGATTCTAAACGATCATCTACTGTATTAACACCAAAGGAAGATGCTGATGAATATAAGACAACTTTCTTGGAAAATGGATTATATATGAAAAACGAAATCTTACATTCCTATAAGATAATGTGCAACTTAGATCAAGGCCTTGCCCTCTGGGTTGGCCAGAAGGTGGTCTGTTTCCCGATGCTCCCGTTCGGCCAGAGAAGGGCAGCAGGGAGACACTGACCTGTGAATCAGGAGACCTGAGCCGGAGTTTCTTTCTGCCTCCCGCATGGACTGTATCCGCCGAGTCCAGATAAACAGAGCCTATGCCGGTATTTCCGTAGCAGGCATTTAACAGAAGAAACTGGTTATAAAAATGTTGCGAGAGTTGAAAGGGTAAAAAGCATGTGAGGCAACCCCGAGACCAGGTAAACGAGAAACCACAACCACTCGTAGGGTGGAAGGATAGGGAGGGGAGGGGCATCATGGGGCTGAGGAACCAGGGCAGCGCAGTGGGGACATTGTGGGAAAGGGTATCTGAGGAATCTAGACACCAAAAGAAACACAGCTATTGCTGCCTGAAGCAGAGAGAGTGGGAGAAATATTCTGGTCTCTCCTCCAGCCCTCCAATGTCATGTGTGTGCTTCCCATAGGGTGTGATATAATTAAAGCTAATTGCCAAGGAATCTTTGGAAATGTAGTTTGTAATGGTCAGTCCCCTGCATGCGGTACAGAGCAGAAGGAGGTCCGGGGATTAGATTGGAGCCCAAATAGGCAAATCGTCAGCTCTTTCTTACCCTTCTCATCCAGAAAACGGAAATGATCCCATTGGTCTGGGTATCACAAGTTAGAAGAAGGGCCCTCACATCTAACCAGGACTCTAAACGCGGGAGAAGTATTTGTTATTTCCTCTCAGCTCTGAGCTTTTCTCCTGCTGTCACTCTCTTCTTGATGCTTTGGGACTTCATTTGTCTAGCTTTTTAAGACTCTAGCAAATCAAAATAAACTGGGTAGGAGTTTCAAATTCTGGGCAAGACAGAGTAAGTCCACTATAGCTTCTCTCTCCTACTGATTACATAAAACTCTGGACAAAAAATACAAAACAACTACCTACTGACTGAAAATTAAACAAAAGCAGGAAGATGGTGTTGAGGAGTCAAAATGTGGAGAAGTAATTTGTGTGGGGTAAATTTCCCTTTCTTTTCTCTTTTCTCTTGTGGATTTTTGCTGACATTAGAACCACCACCAACAGAAGATGAGATAGACTTAGGGTCTGAACCTAAATTAGTTTATTGCCTCTATAAACAACAACAAAATCAACATTCTATAAAGGATTAGAATAGGACTGAGTCTACACAATGTCTAGGATACAATCTAACATTATTCAACATACAAAGAACCAGAAAAATATGAACACTTCTCAAGGGGAAATAAAATCAACATACGCCAACTCTAAGATGACTTAGATGCTGGAATTATTGGAAAAGTTTTTGAAGTAGCTATTATAACCAATTGATGTGTCTCTCTCACATCGATGTTTCTCTCTGTTCTACCCGCTCCCTTCCATTCTCTCTAAGTATCAATGGAAAAAATATCCTTGGGTGAGGATTAACAACAACAAAAAATGTTTCCTGACAATAACAGAATTAAGTGAACTAGAAACAAATAACAGAAAAGACCTGGAAAATTCACATATACTGGGAAATTAAGTAACACATTTTAAAATGGGTCAGAGAGAAAATAAGAAAAATTAGAAAGTATTGTGAATTAAGTGAAAATAAAAACACAAATAACTAAATTTATGGGATACAGTTAAATTATTTCAATTGATGCAGAAATGGCATTTGACAAAATTCAATATCCATTCATTTTAAAAACTCCAAATTTTCTTAATCTGATAACAGGCATCTACAAAACACCCACAGCTAACACCATCCTTAATGGGGAAAGACCAAATGCTTCCCCTCCAAGGCCAGGATGATAGTTCTCAGCACTCATTTTAACATCCTCCTGATGGTCCTAGCCAGTGCAGAGAGGCAAGAAAAAGATATAAAAGGCCTACGGATTATAAAGGAAGAAATAAAGTGATCTCTATTCACAGACAATGCGACTATATATATAAAAAAAGAGCTACTAGAACTAATAAGTGAGTTTATATAGGTTGCAGGACACATGATCAATATACAAAAATAATTATACTTCTGTACAGTAACATCAAACAACTGGAAATTGAAATAAAAAAGATAATGCCAATAAAAAGATACTAGCATCAAAATAGAAATATTTAGGTATAAATATAAAAAATATGGTCATAATCTCGGTGCACATCTCTAAAGTACAAGATGTTGAGAAAAGAAATCAGAGATGACCTAAGCAAATTGAGACATGTGCTATGTTCATGGATTGGAAGATTCAATATTGTTAACATACCAATTCTCTCCAAACTGACTATGAATTCAATGCAATCCAAATCAAGATCTCTACGGGATTTATTTATTTTTTGTAGACATAGACACGCTAATTCTAAAATTTATATGAAAAGCTAAAGAAACTAGACTAGCCAAGCAATTATATATATAAATTGATTTCAGAGAGGAAGGGAGAGGGAGAAAGAGATGGAAACATCAATGATGAGACAGAATCATTGATCGGCTGCCTTCTGCACGCCCCCTACTGGGGATAGAGCCCACAACCCATGCAGGTGCCCTTGACCAGAATCGAACCCCGAACCCTTTAGTTTGCAGGCCGACGCTCTATCCACTGAGCCAAACTAGCTAGGGCCAAGCAATTTTTAAAAGGAAGAACAAAGTTTGAATTCTTCACTACTTGGTCTCAAGATTTACTATGAAGCTACAGTAATCAATAAAGTATAGAAGTCATGAATGAATAGACACATACATTGATGAAACTAAATCCAAAATCCAGAAATAGACCTATACATATACTGTCAATTGATTTTCCAAAAAGGTACAAAGGCAGTTCAATTGTTGTCTTTTCAATAAATTGTGCTTGGTGAGGAAGAACCGGAATGTTTGTGGTGGTGATGCAAAATGGTAAGACACTTTCTTAAAAATTTATTTTTCAATTACAGATGACATATAATATTAGTTTCAGGTACACAACATAATGATTCAACATTTATATACCTTATTAAGTGATAAATCTAGCACCCATCTGGCATCATACATAGTCATCACAATATTATTGACTATATTCTCTATGCTGTGGTACAGACACTTTGGAAAATAGTTTGGCAGTTTCTTATAAATTTGTACTGTAGACTTGTACACCCAAGCCAATATAATTTTATTAACCAATATTACCCCAATAAACTCAACAAAAAATTAAAAGAAAACATACTATAAGACTTAGTAGTTCCACCCCCACAATAAATGAAAAGTTACATTCTGACGAAAGCCAATACAGCCCTGGCAGGTGTGGCTCAGTTGGTTGGAGTGTCTGTACACCAAAAGGATGATGCTCTAACCAACTAAGCCACCCGGCCAGGGTGGAACTGTTCCATATCTTGATTGTCCACATCAACTGTAAGCCAAAAAGAGTGGAGTTTGCTCTATGCAAATATGTGTCTCAATAAAAAAAAAGCCAAAGGGGAGGGAGCAAAAAAGAAACTAAACAATTTATAGCTCCCAAACTGCGAACAGTATTTACTGGGCATGTACCATTTGCTGGGGATTAGGCTGGGCCTTGAAGACACAAAGATAAATAAGACAATCCCTTCCTTCAAGGAGCTCACAGATTCACAGGAGGATAAGGCACAACAACAAAGGTTTGGAATTGCTGTTGAGGGATGTTGGAGATGGGGCTGATATCAATCATGGCATGCCATGAGAGCACTGAGGAGGGATCCTCACGTTCAGCTGGGATGGGTGAGATGGGAAGAAGGCAGGCTTCCTAGAGGAGGGATTGCTGCAACTGAGTTCTGAAGGATGAGAAGGAGTTGGGCAGGTGAGGAGAGGCTCTGGACATTCCAAGGTAGAAGAGAAGGCACCTGGGAGACAACCTGGGGCCCCCGGGGAATTGTTAGGGCTTTTGTGTAACTGCGATGAAGGGAACCAGAAGCGCGGGCAGGAGATAGGACCAGACCATGGCCATGGTGAGGGTGGTTACAGACAGTCAGTCCAAAGAGCTTGGTTTTTATCCAGAAGCCAGTGGACCAGGTTTTAAGCAAGGCAGTCAAAGGGATCAGATTCATGCATTTTTAGGATTACTCTGCTGCATTGTGGAGGATGGATTAGAGCAGGCGGCTAGAGGCAGAGGGACCAGAGAGGAACTGGGGCAGGAATCCAGCTGAGAGATGTAGAGCCTGGGACCAGGTGGGGAAGCAGAAGAAGGGCCAATTGGAGAGGTATTTGGGGGTAGAATGGCCAGGACTTGCTTCCCTTTCGATATTTGAACATTCAGTCTCAAAGGAGAAACTGCACTCGCTGTTCCTTCAGCCTAGACTGATCTTTTCTTGGCTCCTTACAAAGCAGGTTCCTTCCCATTCTTTAGGGTGAACCACCTTCTCAGGACATTCAAAGGACACCCTCCACTCTCCCATCACTCTGTTTATTTCCCTTCTAAGAAGTGTATTGTTTGTTTATTTACTTGTTTACAGTCTAAGCACATGGCTCTGGGTTCTAAGCCTAACGTGGCCTCTTATTAGAGGGTCTTGACAAATTACTCATCTTTATGTGTCTTAGTTTCTTCATTGTAAAGTGGAAATAATAATACCTACTTCATAGAACTGTTATCAGGCTAAAATGGGTTAATACGTCTTAAGTGCCTAGAACAATTCCTGGCACGCAGTAAGCATGTCCATGTTATTTATTACTATTATTATTTTATTGTCATTTTTCTTCAATACTGTGTCCTCAGCTTCTTCCTAGCACCGCGCTTGGCACATAGGCATTTAAAATACTACTTGCTGAATGAATTGTGACTGAACGAAAGAAGGAACTTCCCCACCTTAACCAGCAGGTGGCGCATGGACGCAAAGAAAAGTTAAAACTGGTTCGGCTTCTACACCACTCGGCCAACAGATGTCGCTGCAGTTCCCTGGCGGCAAGGAACCCAGGCTGAGCCAGTGGTGCAAGTGGATCAGACAGGACTCTGGATGAGTATTCCAAATGGAGGAGCCAGAAAGCTATAATTGTATTAAAAAGTCAAAGTCAAGAAAGCTAAAGATAAATTATGTTTTGCATGATTACATCTAAAGCTGTGTGTGTGTTTTTTTCTGTTTTCTCACTCGATTGAGCAGCAGCAACAAGGAGCTGGCCATGCAGGCATCTTATGTAACTGGAACCTCAGTTCAGTGAGGGGGGAGATTGTGGGAGTCAAAGGGAATGAGCATCTGATATGCAGCAGCAGGAGGCCACAGCCCTGCATGATGCTTCTCCCCTGTGCTGTGGGTTTCTGTGGGACAGGGACAGTGCTCACAAATCTTGTCTGTGAGCCAGGACTGGGGACATGAAAGAGAGGGAGCTGGGCCCCTGGGGGGAGTGTCTGGTCTGGTGTGGACAATGGGCCAGAAAACCAATGAGGACGAATAAAAGGTGGGTTGGGAGTACAGTGGCAGGAACAAGAGGGTGAGGTAAGGGAAGCAGGGGGACTCTTGAGCTGCCCTGATGCTCTGGGTGGGAGGAAGGCATCGCAGGCAGGGTGTCCTGTGTAAGCAAAAGCATGGGGCTTGGATACCCGGCTCAGTTACTGAAACGGGAGCAGTTTGGTGTAGCTGGAGGATCGTGTGTAAGATGCTGTGTAGTGGCCCTGGTCGGTGTGGCACAGTTGGTTGGGCGTCATCTCGGACACCAAAAGATTGTCGGTTTGATTCCTAGTCAGGACACATGCCTGGATTGCAGACTCGATCCCCAGTAGGGGCGGGAGGGGGGTACGCAGGAGGCAGCTGATTGATGTTTCCCTCTTGCATTGTTTCTCTTTCCCATTCCCTTTCTCTCTCTCTCTCTAAAAATCAATAAAAATATATTTTTAAAAAACATGCTGTTGGCCTGGCCGTATGGCTCGGTGGTTGAGTGTCGACCCGTGAACCAGGAAGTCATGGTTTAATTCCCGGTCAGGGCACATGCCCAGGTTGCAGGCTTGATCCCCAGTGTGGGGCGGGCGGGAGGCAGCCGATGACTGACTCTCTCATCATTGCTGTTTCTGCATCTCTCTCCCTCTCCCTTCCCCTCTGAAATCAATAAAAATATATTTTTAAAAAGATGCTGTTCAGTGAGACTGGAGGACAGGGTGAAGGGCAGGAGGTGTATTAGTTATATAGTGCTGGCAGACTAGCTGGTCTAGCACTTTTTCTTTTCTCCTCCAGGTCTTTTAAAAAGTCACTGGAATCCAGGGCCCACCAGCCTGGCACAGTCCTAGCTTATCCTTGTCCCGTGTAATTATTAACAGTGACCCCTTCCACCCTCCAAGGCTTCCTAGCGTGGATGGTCACCTTAGTTCAGGACCGCTGGTGTGCTTCCATGATCACAGTGACCCCATCTTTACTGAGGGCAGGAGCAGGCTCTGCCCCACCTCAGCCGCTACTCAGTGAGACAAGAGGCTGAGGAAGGAGTCTTATGCCTGGGACCTCAGAGACTGGGGGTCCAGAACAAACCCCTTTCCCCTCTCAGGGAGAGGTGGAGATGCCTTTCCATGAAGAAGGGTCCCCTAGCAGGGTTTCTGCCTGCAGGAGGCTGGGGTGGGTTTGTGAGGCCTGCTGGTGGCTGCCGATGGAGGCTGCGGAGTCCTCCCCACCCCTTCCTTGTTTGCTTCCTTTTCCCATCTCCAGGCCACCACCGCCCTGGTCTGGCTGCAGGAGGCAATGGCCACAGGGGTGTAGACACAGTTAGGAGGTGAGGCAGCCCGGAGCCAGATGGACCAGCGCAGGGCAGGGATGCCCCCAGGGAGCATCCTGGGCTCTGGCTCTGCTTTGCTCCCGACGTCCTGCGTGACCTGGAGGAGGGCTGCTGGGCTTTCTGGGCCTCAGTTTCCCCACCAGCACCAGGACAGGTTAGTTGAGGTGGTCTGCGTGGGACTGGCCAGCCCTGAGTAAACGGCCTTGAGGCATCACTGAGAGAAGAAGGTGGGGCAGTGAGGGAGGGGGGAGGGGTGGAAGAGGGCATTCTGAAGGAGCCGAGCGCATTACCCAGGAATATTAACTGCCCCCGTCACTTCTCCCAGTCCGGAAAAGGCCATGCCCATAAATTAGGGCCATGAGTCTGCCAGGCAGAGACTTAATGAAGAGGAGATGGACTCCAGTGAGAGCAGGCGGTGCCTCCGGAGGTCACAAGCCCCGCCCCAGCCGGGACAGAAGGAACATGGAGCCAGAGACGGGCGGGGATGTCCAAGGTCAGAGTTGGACTGGCCCAGGATGGCAGGAGCCGGCTCTGCTGTGTTCCCTGCTGAACCCCCAGCACCCAGTGCACAGTAAGATCTCAGGAGATATTTCTGATTAAGTACCAAGGGACAGGTTTCAGACTGAACGCCCGCCCTCTGGACTCCAGCTGGGCCCTTGCTGGTCCCCACCCCAGACCTGAGGGGCATGGAGAGGAATGGGGTCACGGAAATGAACCCCTCATGGGGACGGCTCCCTGTGTTTCTGAAAGGAAGTTTCACATTGTTTACAGGGTCACAGAACGCTGGGGAGTCTGACATGTTCCTCAGTGCAGAGCTGATTTATGTCTGTCACACTGCGACAGCGACACACCTTTTCTCTCCCTCTCCTGCTCTCTACCGTGCCTGCTCCCTCAGGGGACATCCTGGACGGAATCTTCCCCTGCAGTCAGTCCCCTGCAGTCTCCTGCCCACCTCGTATCCAGCAGCATTCCCAGCATGTAGCTATTCAGTGGGGGCCCTGGCACGGATGAGAGGGGGTCTGAAGCAGGTGGGTGGCATCAGGGTGTCAGGGCAGGGCAGATCCCGCCATCTCACCTTTCCCTATAAGGTATCTTCTGGACTCTTTATCCCCTGGCCCATCTGCCTCCTGTAGGCACTGCTTAGTTCCGATTCCTCTCCAAGCTCCCAGTGCCCAGCATGAGGTCTGCCACAAAAAGGAAGGGCAGAAGGAACCAGTAAGAGGCACCGTGGAGGTCTCCTGTCCCACATGTCACCCGACTCCACTTCCTTGCCTTTTTGGAAGGTGGGAGTCCCTCTACTACGGCCCAGTGGAGAATGTGGGGGACGCAGATCCCTCTTGCCCACAGGCATCCTCCCAGCCATAAATGGTCTCCCAATTCTCAGACTAATAAAATATTCCTGCCTGCAGGCCTTTGCACACACTGACAACTTCTGAGCGTTCTCTGTTCTGCAAACTCCTACTCATCCTTTTGCGCCCCATTCAAATGTGATTTCCTGGAAGAAGTCTCCCTGGGTTGAGTCAGGGGTTCTTACTTTGAGCTTTCAGTGTCCTGGGACTTCTTTTCTCTAAACCAGGGGTCCTCAAACTTTTTAAACAGGGGGCCAGTTCACTGTCCCTCAAACCGTTGGAGGGCCGGACTATAGTTTAAAAAAAAAACTATGAACAAATTCCTATACACACTGCACATATCTTATTTTGAAGTAAAAAAACAAAACGAGAACAAATACAATATTTGTATTTGCATGTAGCCCGACGGCCGTAGTTTGAGGACCCCTGCTCTAAACCTTGATTAACTAAGACTCCTCCCCAGGGTCGTTAGCTTGTCTGGACTGGTAGAGGCTGAGTGCATGGCTGGATTTGCAGAGGAGGAAGGGCTGGGGCCCCTGGGGACCTGTTGGTAGTCTCCTAAGACCAAAGGCCACTGACAGACGGCAAGAAGGGTGGCAGCCTAGAGATAGCATTTAATGGGCACGAAGGTTAAATATCGACTGGCACTCAATCAGTTAATTTTTGACAACTATCGATTTGATACTTAGCTTAGCAGCAGCTCTCACGTGAAACTCTCCAAGATTCTTGCTGACAATGAACCCACAGCTAATAGCATGTTTTATTTGCCAGGACTTACTGCAGATTTTGGCTTCATTACCAGAGGGCACGTCTTTGGAACTGGGGAGGTGACCTGTTAAAGACAGTTCTTGAACCATGTTAGAGACACCCCTACTTCTTTGTCCTGGAGGATTGGCAGAGCACCCTCTGAAGGTCATTGACAGATGGGAATGCTTCCAGGGAATTTAATCCCTTCTCGTGCAGAATGACCGGGGTAGTGGATTTGCTGGGAGGAGAGAAGGTCTTGTGCACTGTCTCTGACTCTGTAAAGAGCTAATCTAGGGTGAGCTGCGCTCCTGCCCCAAGGCTAAGCTGCGACTGGACTGTGGGGAAGTCCCAGGCAGACTCCTCTGGCAATGAAAGCGACACTCCCAGGAAGAGAGAGAGCACTTTATGAAGAGAGGGTGTCGCCCTGGTGAGATGGCTTAGGACAGCGGTTCTCAACCTGTGGGTCGCGCCCCCTTTGGGGGTCGAACGACCCTTTCACAGGGGTCGCCTAAGACCATCGGAAAACACATATATAATTACATATTGTTTTGGTGATTAATCACTATGCTTTAATTATGTTCAATTTGTAACAATGAAATTGGGGGTCACCACAACTGTATTAAAGGGTCACGGCGTTAGGAAGGTTGAGACCCACTGGCTTAGGAGTGGCTCCTACCTTACCTCTGAGGTCCTTTTCAATGTTTAGAAGGCACCCTTTCTAGGATGATAGAGCACTTTATGAAGAGAGGGTGTTGCCCTGGTGAGATGGCTTAGGACAGCGGTTCTCAACCTGTGGGTCGCGACCCCTTTGGGGGTCGAACGACCCTTTCACAGGGGTCGCCTAAGACCATCGGAAAACACACATATAATTACATATTGTTTTGTGATTAATCACTATGCTTTAACTATGTTCAATTTGTAACAATGAAATTGGGGGTTACCACAACATGAGGAACTGTATTAAAGGGTCACGGCATTAGGAAGGTTGAGAACCACTGGCTTAGGAGATGGCTCCTACCTTACCTCCGAGGTCCTTTTCAATGTTTAGAAGGCACCCTTTCTAGGATGACGTGGCCCTAAAGTTCTGAAACGCCAGCGTGCTGGACTTCTACCATGTGGTTCTAGGGCTCTGAGCTTATAAATGTGAAATAACCCAGCACGGGCACCATGAGGCAGGAGTTAAGCCTCCTGGCCTGACCCTACTGGCCCAGAACCCACCTGCCTTCTTGCTCCACATACCTCAGGGGTCATTTCATCCACCCCCACCTCTAGGCTGCTTCTCCTCTTGGCCTCTTGCATACGAAGGAGTTCTCACCCCTCCAGCCAGGAGATTGTGGCGTGACAGGGATATGAGGGAAAATCAGGTGATTCGTCAAGAGGGGATGACGCCAAAGCAGCAAACAATGATCCATCCTCTTTCCTGTCTGAATTAACTGCCTCAGTTCTCTGTGGCTGCATTTCCTCCCTGGCAGCCTCATCTGATGCCAGCATTTGTCAGTCCAACTCTATCTCCCCCACAACCCTCCCCCCTCCCCCCTACCGCTGTGATGAGGAGTGAAAGGGTAACAGGATGTAGAGGAAGCTTAGGATCCCAACCTGGCTGTGTATGACCCCATCTCAGAGGATGAAAAACAGACTGGTTTGGAGAGCAATGCCATCCCATGGGAAGTCTATGTGCCTGGCTTCAACCCTGCTATGTGCAGTCGGATCCCATTTCTTTCCCCACAGCCCAGGAGAAGAAACCAAAGGTCACCGCACCTTAGGGAGGTCCAAAATGCCCTCCAAGTGTCCCCCCCCCACCCCCTTCCAAGTGCCCCAAGGTCAGCCCGAATGATATGGCACCACTTACAAGAGCAGAGTATCAGAGGTTATTGCAGACTTTATAGAAAACGGCCCAAGGGATTTCCAGATTTCTCGGGTGGGGGTAGGAAGGCAGGCCTCAAGCCGGTATGCCGAAGGAGCGTGACTTCCTGTGTGCGGCAGCAGCACAGGCCAGCCGTTCTGCCTGACCAAGGGGGTGGGAGTCAGGGAGAGGCAGCCCCCTCCCCACTCACCGATTGTGCTTTGGGATCATGCAGAAGGCAGGGCGCCGAGGCTCTGACCCTGAACAGAAGGGCTTGTGCCTGAGACGGGAGGTGAGACCTCCCCTCCTCTTCCAGAAGGGGTGGGGGATGTTGCGTGGCAGCAAGGAATCCTTAGTGGAGAAGAGCCAGATGGATGGGAAAGAGCATATGGGCTCCCAGCCCTTCAGAGCCCCTGTCCTGACCCCTCTCTGAGGCCACGGCGGGTGGGTGACCCTGGTTCTGAGGCCTGACTTCACAGCCCCAGGAGCCTCCTTTCCCCGTGGGGAGCTGCTAGCATGGTTGGGGCACCTGCTCCTGTCTTGCAGTGCTGGAGAGCTCACTTAGGGTGTGTCCAGTGGGCACATGCCAGGGATGGATTCCTCATTGGACGCTGGCCTAGTGAGTGGCAGGAGCTGGTACCGAGTGCAAGCTATGGGCGTGTGTGTGGGGGAATTGAGAGCCTAAGACTTGGGCAGGGGAATGAAACTCAGATCAGGGTAAAGAGCTGAGTTTGAGATTGGGCCAAGCACTGAATACGGGGGGATCAGAGCTCTGGGGGGAAAGGCTAGAGATCAGCTCCACACTAAGGCTGTAATAGGGTGTGCCCCTCCCTGGAATGGGAGAGACCAACGGAGCTGAGCCCCAAGCCCCAAAGAATGGGGGTCTGAGCCAGAGTGAGGTGGTGGGTGGTATGAAATACAGCCTCTGATTGGGGGAGGGTGCCCCACCCTTAGAGCCCGGAGGTGTGGGTCTCTATGCAGGACGGAGGGCTCAGAGCTCTGGTATGAGAAGAAAGGCTCCAAGTCCACCAAAACCTTTCCGTGGGAGTGCTCTGCTTCTGAGACCAGAATGGGGTGCGAGGGCCCCAGCTCTGGGAAGGGAACTGAGGGCTCCAAGCTGGAGATGGGGGTCCTTGAAGTCTAGGGTGATGTTTCCCACTGAAAGGTCAGGGCTCAAAGACGAGGGTGGTGGAAGCAATCTCAGGGCTTTGGGATTTTAGGAGAAGGTGTCTGGGTGCGTCTTAAAAGGGGGAGGGAGGTTGCTGGGTCTGGAGCCTGGGATGAGTGGGTAGGGCTTCTGGAATCAGAAGGGCATCTCTGGGTCTTTGATGGTAAGAGCTCTCAGAGGCTGGGAAGAGGGGTACAGCTTGGGGTTTCCATGGGTGTGGAAGGGAAGGGGGTGGTGATGCCAGAATCCAAAGGTTTCAGGCAGGTCAGGGACAGGTCTCAAAAGCCTCAAGCTCCCAAGTGTCTCATACCCACTCCTTCGGGCCAGGTGGCCCCAGTAAAGTCATCAGTTGGCAGGGGCACCCCCAACAAGTGAAGCTCAGAGTCCCGAGCTCGGGGAAGTGGCTCGGGAGCCGGCGGGGGCGGCTGGGACGGGTACGCGGCGCGGGTCAGCGTCCTGTTCGTAGCGGTAGTGGTAGCCCTCCATCTGGTCCCGGCAGGCCTCGCGCAAGTTGCGCATCCAGCGCTGGATGCCCCGGCGGTTCAGGTAGAGCACCATTAAGAAGATGAGGCCGATGAGCGCCAGCACCAGCCCGAAGAAGACATAGGAGGCTTCCAGCTCCGGGCCGGCGAGCTCTACATCTTCGGCGTCGCGGTCAGCGCAGCGCAGCCGCGCCTCGTCCAGGTCCAGGAAAGGCCGGTCTTGCAGCTGCCTCGGGG
>NW_005359225.1:2469539-2494585 GCF_000412655.1 Myotis brandtii
AGAGGCGGGGTGGGAGGCTCCCTCCCGAGAATCTGGGCTTTTGACTGCTGTGCTTTCTCGTCCACCCTCTCGGGTTCCGGATCTGCTGAGAAGTTTGGCTCTACCAGGTTCTCACTGGCAGCCTCCTCTTCGACCTCACTTCCCATGTTAAGCTGGATCCTTCCTCTTCCCTCTCCAGCACGTGCGGGGCGGGGCTGGACCTAGGAGCGCAGGCAGGTGGGTCAGACCAGGAAGCGAGAATTTGGTGGCAGGATGTCAGCATCCTCCCTCCCAGCGCGGGAAGGGATGAGGATGGGCTGAGAAAGTTGCTCTTCCTAATCTAGGAGAAGGCTGTGCCCCCAAAGACTGGAAAATCCCAGCCTCGGGCTCCCTCCGCCGCGACCCCGGTTACATTAGGCCTGGCTGGGTCACCACCACTGAGAATCCCTGGGACTAGCGTTTTCTGGACCCCATCACACCCCACCCCTGAAAGTCAGCCACACCCCCTTAGCTCCTCCCAGGCCCCCAACTCACTGGCTGCTGTGCCTGGAGTTCTTTCATCTGGTTTCCCCCGCCAGGCTGGACTCCTCAGCAAAGCACTGTCCCGGTCAGTGGGGTCAGTCAGCTCTTTGCTGCCCCCTCCTCCCCACTTGAGCATCCAGGCAGGCACCCACTAAACTGTTCCACTGGGCGTCAGGACCCTGGGGTTGTTGGACACTGTGAACTGCCTCCAGGATACACCTTCTGTGAATGATGAATGTGTGGGAGGTTTGAGGCTCCAGCGGTTGGGAGAACAGGAGCAGATTTTGCAGCATGGAATGGGGGAGGGGGAGGGGTTCAGAGGGGACCAGGGTTGAGCTGTTGATGGGTTTGTTTTGCTCTGGGAATTTTTTAATTTTATTTTTTGGTAGAGCTGGGACGCTCCTGATTTAAAGAAGCAGGCTTCTGAGAAGGGAGCACTCCTGGCCTTGGCATGAATTATTCAGGCTGGAGAGGCTGACACTTGATCCTGCAGGCCATTCTGGTATCAGCAGAGCTGGTTGGGATAGAGGCTTCCCCCACCTAAGAATCAGGCCTTCTCTTTCTCCTGAATTAGGGACGGTTGTTGGGTTGACTCCTTCCCTGAGGTTATATTTAACAGATCAATACCACTCAAGGAAAAGAGGCAGACCCTGCGGTGGCTTGAGTCTCCGGCAAGGACCGCTGTTACGGACCAGGGCTGTTGATGCTGGGGGGAGTGGGGGAGCTGGCTCTTCCCTCCTGCTTCCCTCTCCCAGGTACTGGCACATGAGAACAGTAACTTGCACATGCATGATTGGACATGTCTGTACATATGTACATGTGAGGTATCCGCATGTGAGTACAACAGACTCATGCTCACTTGAGTGTGCATACATGTGCATAAGAAGGTTTGTATAAACTTGTGCAGGGTTCCAGGCTGGCTCAGATGTGCCTCCTGCAAGTACATGAGGGCTCATTCATACATGTGCACATATGAACATAGATTTGAGTGCATTCTGGTATATGTCCATGTATTCAAAAGCACATTCATACTTGAACATTCATACTTCTGGGCCCTTGCAGGTTCCTGGGTGTGTTTTGGGAGGGGCAAGCTTACAGACCCATGCTTGCAAGCATGTGCATCCAGACATTGGCCAACACACTCTCAGCCCAGTCCTGCCCTCCACCATGCCCTTGGTCTGTGGAGGTAACCAGCGGTGGTGTCTTTTCTCATATAAGCACAAGTGCTCAGATAGCTGCCACTGGGGCGGGACCCTGAGCTCTTGGACTCTCCCCAGTCCTGGCTCATGTCAGCTCCAAGCTCCAACTCCGTCATCTCCCTCAGAGGGAGGCACTGGCTTTTCTTCACTATTGTGTTTCTACTACAAGGACTAGCACAAGACTGTAGTGTACAGTAAGTGTTCGTAGATGACTGAATAAATGAATGAATGAATGAATGAATGAATGAAAAAGTCTTCTGCCCGTCCTGCTGCTTACAGCCCCTTTTGCTTCCAGCCTCAAAGCAACCACCAAGGTAAGAGCCCCTTCCCCAGATCCCCACGGTGATTGGTTCCTGGTTGGCTGATATTTCCCCCATCCCCCACCCCCATGAAAGGGCCGCAGGGCAGTAGGCAGCCTTGATTGGGGGGTGCTAAACACCTCAACTGGGGAAAGGAGACCCAAAGAGAACCAAGAACCATTAGGTGCCAGAGCACAAGGCAATGGTTGTGTTTTATAAATGGGGAAACGAGTCAGAGGGCCAGGGACTTGCCCCAAGGCCAGTGGTTGTCAGGGCTTTGCCTGGAAACCTGGCCCCAGGTGCTTGCCCAGGGCTTTGTCCAAGGTACTGGCTGCATCTGAGAGGGTCCAGTGCCACCGGAAAATCTCATCCTGACCCAGGGAGCTGAGGCCAGGAACAGATGCTGGGCTGGGTCTGGGGTGACCTTGGAGCTCTCTCTACCTCTGGGCTGTCAGCTTCTACTTCTGGAAAGTAGGTGGGCTTCTGAATTCCTAGCTTTTCTAGTCCTCTCAAAGCTATTGTGATAAAGTGAATGGAAAGTGCTTTGAAACAAAAGCCATATCATCTAGGGCAGCGGTTCTTAACCTGTGGGTCAAGACCCCTTTGGGGGTCTAACAACCCTTTCACAGGGGTCGCCTAAGACCATCGGAAAACACATATATAATGGGTGTGGGGGCCTAGCACCCACTCTGCCAGGCTCTCACCATATGGCTCTAGACGCGGCATTGCCCCTTTCTGAGACTAATTAACTCCCATGTCATTGGCCTTGTTCCATTTTTCTCCCTTCCCAACACAGCAAATTCATGGAGGATGATAAAAGGAGTGAGTTGCCTCTATCTGCCCCCCTCCCCTCTGTGCATGTGTCCCCTTCTCTGCCAAGTCTGTTCTCTGGAGGAAGAGCCCTGTCCATCTGCGGGCTCACAATAGTGTTCAGCATCTAGTAGGTATTGAATAAATGTGTCCAGTTGCATTCGGGGCCGTGTGTTTATTCCAGTCTGGGAAGTATCTTTGCCCAGACTGTTTGCCCCACCTGGAGTGCTCTCTCCCCTTCACTCTGTTTCTCCAGTCCAGTCCACTGCACCGCAGGGCTCAGCTTGAGTTCTGCTCCCTCCAGGAATTTCTTCTCTCCTTTGAATTTCACTTAATAGTCAGAGGGCTAGAGCTCCCCTGAACCCCCTAATTGTCAGCAACTGGGGCTCAAGACTGGTCTGATTCCCTGTATTGTCAGCACACATGTTGGAGTTCAGCATGGAGAAGGCACTAGGGAACATTATTGAATGAAATAAAGATTTAAAAATCTCTGGCTTGATCATTCTGTGAGGCAGGCGAGGTGAGGATCCCCCATCTACCCTTCACACCAGGAGACACCAGCCCAGAAAGGTTAAGTGCTTTCCCCCAAGGTTGCACAGCTGACTAGACAGGAGTCTGACAGGAGCTCAGGTTTCCTGCTCCTCCTTTGCTGCAGCTCTCCCCATCCTAGGCTTTCTCTGGGGAGTGTGACTGGGCCAGAATCCCAGGGGAGCCAGTGGACAAAGAGCTCTGGCCCCACCCAAGCAGAGTTATAGTCTGCCCTGTGCTGAGTTGAGAACCCCCCATGTCAGCCAGTCTAGATCCCAGTTCTTGAATTTATTATCCCACCAGGCCCCAGAACCCCTCTCTGAATCGCCCTCCCCTATTCTAGCTCCTTCACTGGGGTCCTATTCACCCCACAAAGGCCCTGCCCTCTGTAAACTCCACTTTCTTGGTAGGAAGCCTGGAGAGGTTTGGCAACTTCCCTGAGGTTACCGGGCAGGTAGCCCTTCCCCATCACCTCCCGCTCTATTTTGTCCATTAGAGGGTCTGTGGCAAGTCTACCTCCTGGGATCGAAGTTTCCTTATCTGCAGAGAAGGGGTGAGAGAGAGTGTGTGTGTGTGTGTGTGTGTGTGTGTGTGTGTGTGTGTGAGAGAGAGAGAGAGAGAGAGAGAGAGAGAGAGAGAGAGAGAGATGGGCCTGGAAGGCTTTTGAGTCCTGTGCCCTTTGGCCTTTTTGGGGATGAGGATCATGGAGGAGGAAGTAACACCATGATTTTCCCGAGGGCCCCCACCTTCTCAATGTGTGGCCTTGAAGTTTCCACCCCAACTAGAATGGTGGTAGGATGGTCTGGGGGTTCTCTTAAGTCTGATGCTGTAGCAGCTTGTCGGGCCCCTTTATCCTGGTGGCCTCCCTTTCCCTCTGCGCTCCCTTCCACTGAGGCAAGTGGAGGAGCAGCCAGCAGGGCTGACGTGATGAAGCTCAGTCATTAGGCCACGGCTGGGGAGGCCCCCGGTTCTCTCCTCTTGTGTAGTCTCTGCACTGGCAGGAGGTGAAAACTCCACCATAGGCTCCGCTGTTCCCATTTCTCGCTCCTCCTTCCCCCACAGCTGTGAGACACGGGAAAATCCATAGGCCCAAGGTTCATTTTCTCCACTGAGTCAGCAGAGGCCACACTGCTCATGAGGGGCAGACAACTGGCTATTAAATAACTCTCTGATATTTTATACCCTCCTCCGCTCTGTGGCCTGGGCCTCTGGGGAAAGGCTAGAGTAAATGAGCTGGTGAGTCCTCTGAAAGTCATAAGTGCTCCCGCCTCCACGTCAACCCACCCCTACCACCACCCCCGGACTCTAGGCCATGGGGGAAAAAACCATATTCCTTACTACCTTTTCACAGTGTTTTACTGCATAGATAGAAACCCCCAGTTTCTAAGTGGCGCCCCAGGCTGGATTGGTTGTCCCTGGTTTAGAATTGGAAACGGAAGTTTAGAAGAGGAAGGTGACTCCATCTGGCTTTTGTTCTTGGTCTACTGCAGGCTGGCTGGCTGTGCGACTGTGAGCAGGTCCCTGTCTCTTTCTGGACTTCTGTTTCCTCACTGGTGTTTCCGGGTGGCCACTGTGTCCCTCTGGCTGTAAAATTTCATGAATCGCTGCTCTTGTCTAGATTTCTCATAGAGCTACTCTTTGCCTCCACACTCCTCTTCTTGGGGAAACTAAAGGGCAGAGAAGACTGAGGCTCAAGGCCAGGCAGGGGCTGGCTCCAGGATTCCAGTATAGATTCAACTGGAGCAGGAGTGGGTGGGGGAAGGGGAAGGAGCAAAGTTGGACTCTCTTTCTGTTCCTGCCTTCCTCTCCCCTCCTTCCTTTCTTTTGCAGGTAGAGGTCAGGATAGACCAAGGGCAATAACCTATTTAAATCTTAATTTTCTTAAAACTCAGGGTCTCAGAAGCTGTAGATGCAGTTTGAGAAGGTGGGAGCAAAACCCTCTTCTTAAACTGCACCAGGGTCAGGCTCCTGATAATGGAAGTTAGCGGGCCCAGTTCCCCTGACTTCACCACTGTTCTGTGTTACTCAGAAGACAGGATTGATATTTCTATTGGTTAGATTGATATCTCTGTTGGTTAGATTGTTATATGAGAACACTGGGATGTTAAGAGCAACCCTTGGGGTCACACCAGATTAAAGATGTACATTTTCTGATTTCCAACTTAGTGCTCATGCCACTGCTCTCCAGGCAGGAAGTTGGGGGCTAAGGGACAGAAATGGGAGAGGCAGCTGGGTTCTTGCTTAGCTCTGGGAGTGACCTCAGTGTGCTTGACTTCCCTTGCATCCTCTTGGGTCCTCCTGATCCTCCTCAGCTGTACCAAGCCTTCTACTTCTAGGATTACAGAATCTTGGAATCCCAACATTGAATTCTAAGAACCACAGACTGGGAGAGCCGTAGAACCATGGTCTGTTTGAATCAGAACATAAGATTCTTATGGTGCTGGTCGTATGAATGGTGGTGATGACATACTTAGAGCCTGCAGTAGGTTGTTATACGAGTGTTCCCCAGTGAGTCCTGCCTGTGTCCATATTCTCATTCTGTCCCTTTCCACACTGACTTTGGTTTGGCCATATGAATTCTTGTGGCTATTGAGACATCAGCCAGGGTGATGCCAGCAAAGGGCTAAAAACTGCTTGTGAAATGGGACTCCCCTCTTCTTGCTCCCCTGAGATCTCCATGTGTAGAAACCCAAGCAGGCCTCTCAGAGGAAGAGACCAGAAATGAGCCATCCCAGCTACAGCCCTGCAGACCCACCAGCTCCCAGATGATCTTCCAGCTGACTCCAGCTGTCTGAGTGACCCCAGATAAGACAAGAACTACCCAGCTGACACAAGCCCAAAGTGCTGACTCAGGATTGTGAACAAATAAAATGGTTGCTGTTTGAAGCCATTAAGTTCTGGGAGGAGGGAGGAAGTTGTTACACAGCAGTAGTAGATAACGGAGTCAGAGCCGTAGCATTAGAATTGTAGGATCTTAGTCATAGATTCTGTACAATCACAGTATCGTGGATTCCTGGCATCAGAAACTGAAATTTAAAAGAAAATATTTTTGTGGGGTTTTTTAGAGAAGAAAGGAGAGGGAGAGAGAGAAACATTGATGTGAGAGAGTAACATCGGCTGCTTTCTGCATGCCCCCCGCCCCCCTTCCGGGGATTGAGCTTCCAACCCAAGCATGTGCTCCCCCTGGGAATGGAACTGACAACCCTTCCGTGCATGGGATGACACCCAACCAATTGAGCCACACCAGCCAGGGCCAGAAACTGACAATTTTGATATAGTGTCTGAGGAATAGAAGGGGCCTGAGAACTCATTTCTTTAACTCCCACCTGGTGCTACTCTCCTTGAATTCACAGACCATTGGCTCACTCATCCCCTTCTAACCTGGAGCCCTCCTACCACCCACAGGGTCCCTTATTTTTCAATGTTATGTTTATTCTATCACGCAGGCTTCTTGTTCCACTTGCCAGCTGGTTTCTCGATCCCGTCTGCTTTAGGAAGCTTTCCTGTGTTCATCTGCTTGCTCTGCTCTTGGGACGTAAATGTAGACCTGGGGGAAATTTGTCTTGGTATTTATCCCAGTCCCTGGCACAGCGCCTGCTGCCGAGTGGGGGTTAATGAAAATATCTTGAGGAAAACAACCACCACCACCACAAAAAAACTCGTCTCACTTTTTCCTGCCCTGTCCCCTCACTGCTGAGTTCTATGATCTATCCATGGTGCTGAAAGTCTTTATCCTCCTGGCCACCGTCTCCCTCAGCATAGCTGCATTCCCATGTCCTAGAATCCAATCTATTTTTCTCCCTCCCTCCCTTCCTCCCTTCATCTCTCCCTCTCTCCCTCTCTCCCTCTCTTCCTATTTCTTCCTCCCTTTCTCTCTATCTCCTCCTCCTATATAAGCCATCTTCCCCTCCCCCATCTCCAGATCATTGGCCTGGACTATTTAAAAGCAAACTAATATGTGGTGTTGTATACTAATCAAATTTAGGTTCAGCTGTCTGCATCAGAATGCCCCAAACAACAATCTCTTAAATGATATAGAAATAGTCGTTCATTTTTTTCTCATGAAGAAGTCCAGATGTAGCAGTCCAGAGTCTGAATGGTTTCTCCATAGTCATGAGAAACCATTCTGCCTTTCCCAGTGTCCAGTCCTCATTCTTGTGGTGAAAAATGGCTGCCAGAGCACCAGCCATCACATCAGGTAGCAGATGGAGGCCAAGGATAAATAAGGGTGCCCGTTCCCTTTATGGGTCCTTCCCATAATTTTATCCAACACTTTCACTTACATGGCCACATGTAACTAGTTTCGAAGGGCCTGGGAATATAGTCTGTTAACTGGGAGTCAATGCAAAAAGTTGTGGTCATTATTACGGAAGAAGAAGGAGAAATAGCTATTGAGAAGTAACTAGGAATCTCTGACATTAGTATTGGAACAGTGGTGTTGATGGTGACAGTTACTGTGCTATATTAGTTGTGGTGTTGATAGTGACAGTGATGGGAATGGCAATGGTGGTTATGTTGGGAGAGGGGGTGATAATGGTAATGGCGATGATGGGTTATGGTGAGGGTGATGATGATAAAACTGGTCGTCAGAATAAACTCTGATCCAGGAGCACAGACTTATTCAGGCATCAGCCTGGATCAGGAGAATTCCAGCAGATGGACCCAGTGACGACAGGTGTCTGGAGCCAGAGGCCTGCTCCAAGCTGCAGGGGTGTGATTTGTGGCACCGCTGCTCTTTTGCAGTTCACCAGCCATGAGCCTCTCATCATCTTGAATCCAAGTCACCCCCAGCAGAGCATAAATCAGGTTCTTTCTATTTAGGCTGGAAATAACTATGGAATAAAAACTTAGGGCCTTAGGGAGGTGGAGGAGGAAGGGCGATATTGAACTTCCTTTTATTGGACAATAAACACTGATGGAATTTGTTGTTACAGTCAAGGAAAGCTTTGCTGTGAAATACACAGAGAAACACATGGACCCATAGCCTCAGAAATAGAGATACATGGTTACAAGGACACACGTGCAGAAAGAGTTACCCAGAAAGAAATTAGGCCCACAGTTATGAGACCCTCAGGCACAGACACGCTCAATCTCACAAGGAGGCATCAGGCCAGCCCAGGTTCTGTGGCTGAAGGTGACCAGAGGTGGGACTTGGGTAGGAAGGGGTGTGTCCTTCAGGATGTCTCCCCCCATGGGCCCAAGGACACACCTGGAAGCCATTAGCAGAGGAGCCAGCAGGCTCTGGCTCCAGGTGAGAAGGCGTGATGAGAACATGTGGCAGCCTCCTGCCTGCTGGAGTGGGGCCTGGAGGACACCTTGGCCTGAGCAGTTCCAGCACCACTCCCCCAGCACCCACTAGAATGCAGAAGTAACCACAGCGCAGGCACTGGCACTCAACATGGTTGGTGAGTCCACCTCCAGTTCACTTCCCGAATTTTTGACACCAGATTTCCTGACTTTCCTTTTTACTTTTTTCAAAATATATTTTTATTGATTTCAGAGAGGAAGGGAGAGTTAGAAACATCAATGATGAGAGAGAATCATTGATCGGCTGCTTCCTGCACAGCCCATACTGGGGATCGAGCCCACAACCCAGGTATGGGGCCCGACCGGGAATTGAACTGTGACCTCCTGGTTCACAGGTCGACACTCAACCACTGAGCCACGGTGGCCAGGCCTGACTTTTCTAGTGACACTCCTTTTCCAGGAAGACTTCCCGACGCCTCCTCTGTCCTCATGCCCTTGTCTCTGGCTCAGCTTCTGCTCAGAGCTCCTGAACGACATCGTCCTGACCTGCCTGCCCTTCCCATTGATCTGTGCTTCTTTGTACGTGGCAGCCATGCCTGGCTGCAGCCAGCGTGGCCCTCCTTCTCTCTGCCCGGCTGGTGTAGCTTTATTTGGCTGTGGCTTCAGTCTCTTAGAGATTGGAGATGTTTGGGTGCCACCCCAATGAAGGCATGATATCCCTGCCGATCTCTAAGCCCACACACTCTGGAAGGCTTGGGTGGTCAGGAAGACCTTGAAGGCTGACCAGAATATTGGCTGTTCCACATATTCCTGGACTTAGGACAGGAACCTCAGGACAGACGGATGGACAGTAGCCTGGTCAGTCAAGAAGCAGTTTTCTGTTGGGGCTGCCCCAATCTCTGTGCCTCAGCAGCCCCCAGGGCACACCTAAGATAAACAGTTCTCACCCGCTCCTTAGTGTCGGGCCTGGCTAAGGCGGGGGCTTCGATTTGGCCCTGCCAGTGTGTCTTCAGCCCTGCCCTGGGGAAGGAAAAAAGAAGCCATTTGGGAGTTCAGAAAAGGAAAGGCTAAAAAGGAGCCCACAATCAGCACTAATTAGCCATTGGGAGGAAGGAAAGGAGGTCAGAGGACTGAGTCTACTTCTGAGAGAAAGCACCTGGCAGGCAGGCCGTGCTGGTCTGCGCCCCTACACCACCCAGCAAGGGGCTTGGCCCCACGTAGGCCCAACTGACCCTGACTCCCAGGTCTCCCTGCTGGGAGGGGGCTCTGCCTCCACCCATAGACCCCACTGTGACCCCCTCCTCTGGAAGAGGCAGCTGGCTCCAGGGAAAGAGGGAGGGAGGAAAGGATGAAGGAGGGAGGAAAGGCAGGCAGACTGGATGGAGCATCCACTGTATGCAGTGCACCAAGTTGAGAACTTTATTTAATTCTCAGAGCCGTGGAATGGAGGTACTTTGGCCCCCATTTAAAATAAAGAAGTGGACACTCAGGTTAAGTGGTTGACCCAAGATCACACAGCTTAAAAGGGGCCGGGAGGAGAGTCCAGCTCAGGCTGTGTCTCTGCAGCCTGTGCTCTTGTTGCTGTAAAACGAGTGCTTGGAGGGCAGAGCCCTGGCCTGAGTCATCTCTGTGCCCCCAGTGCTCCGCCCTGGGGAAGGGACAGGCACGTGGCGAGAAGCTGTTGAACTCAACGGGCAGGACAGGCTGAAACAGGGAAGGACATGATGAGACACTCTGCAGGGGGCCGGGGGGGAGCTTTCCTGGGGCCGAGGACAATCTGGAATGAGTGCATCCTGTGCCCGGCCGCGGGGGAGGCGGGGGAGGAAGGAGTGTGGGAACAGTGCATTTCTTCTTCCCTCGTTGCCACTCCTTCTCCCCCCACCCCTGCCCAGATGGTTAAGCTGTAGAGAAAACAGAATCAAGAACCTCTAGCCCTCGCTGGAGCCAAGCCACCTTGCTTAGTCTGGGCAGGTCACCAGCAGTCCAGCTGGGCCAGGGCCAGGTGTGGTCCGGGTGGGGTCGGGGGTCCTGAGGAGGAGAGAATTAAGTACACCAGCCTCAGGGCAGGGCACGGTGCCCCTCCTGGAACTTCTGGCAAGGGCCAAGTGTCCCTAACAAAAGAGAGAGCAGGATGGGGAAGGGGAAAGGGAACCCCTCTTTAGCCTTGCCCATGAGCACCCCAATAGCAACCGGGGAGTAGTAGAGACACATGTTGAGTCCGGCAGACTTCCCATAGCAGCCAGTTCCGTCTTCACCCTGAGAGGTAGCGATTCTCAGTCCTGACTGTAAAGATAAGGAAACTGAGGCACGGAGAGGCTAAGGTCCTAGAGTGAGTAGGAGGACGGCTGGGATGCCAACCCTGGCTGGCTGGCTCCAGGCCTGCTCTTAATCATCATGGTCTCCTGAGAGGAACAGCAAGAAGCTTGCCTGTCTGCACCCACCAGCAATTAGGGGCCCCTCGGCATTGTGAAAAACGCCAGTGGAGTGTGTCTGATTAGGCTCATCAGTGCCCAGCATGGGACACACGAGTCTTTAAGATGGATCACCATTATCCTTGGCTGAAGAATTGCGTGGGGTTTTCTAATTACAAATTATTCCTGCCGGATTTCATTGTGCTCCCTCCTGCACTGGCTTGTTGTGTTCTCAGTAATCTTACAAAACGTTGGAAATCATAGTCAGCCAAGCTTATTTTCTCAGTCTTAAAATATGCAGCTAAGCTTTTATTAAGACACATGTTGTTATATTTTTAACAAGTGAATGTTTGACCCAAGATTACAGGAAGACAGCAGTTATTTGAGCCACACCCTTCCCCATTTGTGGTGAATCAGGAAAGCAGGACGGAAATTTACCTTCCTATAGAGAACCTTCCTTCCTTCAGAAAGCACATTTCCTATGGGAGAGGGAGGTTCTCGCTTACGTGTTTTAAACTGTTTTCAACCAACAGCCAACTGGTGTAGGCAAGTAGCCTGGGTTAATTGGATAATTTCTAAGTGAGATTATTTCACAGAGGACTGAAAAAAAAAATTTGCCGATTTAACAGCGCTAACAAAGACAGCAGAAAAAAAGATTGATTTATGTCACTTAAACAAAATGAAGAAGAAAGCGTAGTGGGCCTAGGACCCAGCATAGGTTTACTTGAAGGAAGCCAGACTAGCCTCCCCTCTCTGCTCCTTTGGGAGAACCGAGTAATAGATCAGGTATCTATCAGAGTCCTGAGAATCTTGACTTTGAAGAGACATTTGGAACATCTCCCAAAGTATTTTTATGGTGAGATCGGGGTGGGATCAAATAGTGATACTCTAGGGGAGTCCCTGGCTGCCTGGATGACCAGAGGAAAAGAATTGATTAGTGGATCAATAGTATCCTGGAGGGCAGACCAGAGCCCTGCTTTGGGGCTTGGTCCTCTGTGCTGACTTGCTCAGTCTGATGTATTTTTGAAGTACTTGGCCAGATAAAACACATGTATTAAAATCTGTAGGCAGGAGAGTGACTGTGTCAGATGACGTCAGAAAGCACATTTCCTATGGGAGAGGGAGGTTCTCGCTTACGTGTTTTAAACTGTTTTCAACCAACAGCCAACTGGTGTAGGCAAGTAGCCTGGGTTGATTGGATAATTTCTAAGTGAGATTATTTCATGGAGGACTGAAAAAAAAATTTGCCGATTTAACAGCACTAACAAAGACAGCAGAAAAAAAGATTGATTTATGTCACTTAAACAAAATGAAGAAGAAAGCGTAGTGGGCCCAGGACCCAGCATAGGTTTACTTGAAGGAAGCCAGACTAGCCTCCCCTCTCTGCTCCTTTGGGAGAACCGAGTAATAGATCAGGTATCTATCAGAGTCCTGAGAATCTTGACTTTGAAGAGACATTTGGAACATCTCCCAAAGTATTTTTATGGTGAGATCGGGGTGGGATCAAATAGTGATACTCTAGGGGAGTCCCTGGCTGCCTGGATGACCAGAGGAAAAGAATTGATTAGTGGATCAATAGTATCCTGGAGGGCAGACCAGAGCCCTGCTTTGGGGCTTGGTCCTCTGTGCTGACTTGCTCAGTCTGATGTATTTTTGAAGTACTTGGCCAGATAAAACACATGTATTAAAATCTGTAGGCAGGAGAGTGACTGTGTCAGATGACGGAACTGGGTTTCAAAATGATGTGGATTGACTTGACCTCTAGGTTCAAGTTCATGGAGGTGAATGTCAAGTCTTTATCGGAGATCAAAGGTTGGGCTGAAGGAGAGGAGAAGGAATTATTGAGCACAGACTGTATGCCATACCCTTTGCATAAGATAGCTCATTTAGTTATGAAAACGCTTAGAATAGGACGTTGGCCTCATTTTATAGAAGATACTGAGGCCCTAAGAAGCTCAGCATTTGCTCTAGGTCACAGCTAGTAAGAGGTGTACTGAGATCCAAACTGAGACTGGCCAGACACACAGGTGCACCTTCTCACCAAAAGTTCAGGAGGAAGGAGACAGAGCTGAACAGTAGTTTATGTAAAAAGAAGACAAACATACATTTGCATGTGATGTTTGTCCCAAATTCTGATGCTGAGTCTTTTCTAATCCTCCCCTTTGGGACCACCCTTGAGCCAGGCTCAGGGTGCAAAGATAAAAACTGAGCCTATGAGCAAGCTGAGCCCTGGTCTGGGGGAGAAACTGACACAACAACGAAGGAGTCTGACGGTGCTGGGCATGCTGAGCGCTGTGGGAGCCCACGGAAAACGAGGCCTCCTCCAGGAAGTCCCAGAGAATTGCACAGAGGAGGCAGTGCCTGGCCTGAGGCCTGAGGATGGCTGGCTTGTCTGGGAGCCCAGGGAACACGTGGGATGAGGGTCCAGGTGTACTGTACCAGCGTGAGCACTTCATTTCGTGGTTCCACTGTAAGGCCCAGGAAGGGTCTTGCTGAAGAGATGGGGAGGCTGGCCAACTCTCCGCCCCAGCCCCCCAAGCCAGAAATGGGAGAAGAGAGTGGGAGGGGTGTGGGAGTTCTGGAAGGCATCCGGGAGCCAGAATCGGGGACATGCTCTGGGAATGCTGGGAGGTTCCAGGACCACAGGCTCTAAGCATGCCAATTCCTTTCTAACCACTGGCTGAATCCAGCAGCTGTTCCTGTTAGAGAGAAGGGCCAGAGACGTGTTCAGGGGCAGTGAACATGCAAAGAACAGATGTCCCGGGAGTCATTTGGAAGAGGCAAGGGGGGCTGCCCAAGTCCTTGTGCCTATGGGGGGACAGTGTGGTTAACGTGGACGAAGGTATCGGAGGTGGGGTCAAAGCCAGGTAGGTCGGAGACAAGAGGTCAAGAGATGAAGGAGGAATGCTACCAAGTACAATTGGGCAGGTTGTGCTGGGCCTTACAGGCTTTGTTCAAGATTTTAACCTTTATCCTAAGGCAAGAAGAAGCCACTGAAGGCTTTTAAGCAGAGAGGTGACAGTTTTATTTGCATTTTGGAGAGCTCGTTGTCACTGCATGATTGAAGGAGGCTGCGTGCAAGAAGACAAATGAGGAGGTGCTTGGAGGGAGGGGCACAGGTGGAAGAGGTGGTGGTGGGGAGAAGTCGGGTTTGTCACTTGGGGCCTGGTGACAGGCTGGAGACTGGGCGAGGGGGGATGGCGCTGGGGTGTTGGTTTATGGATGATGCGATCATTCACTGAGAGAGGGAAGACCAGGTGCACGGTGGGCAGGGAGTGTGAACTTGGCCGTGGTCCTGGTGAGTTAGCGATGTCGAGATATCCAAGTGGAGACACTGAATGGGCAGTTGGATATTTAAGCCTGGAGTTCAGGAGTTGTGTCACGGCTAGAGATGCAGAGCTGGGAGTTGTCAGCGTTGTAGTGGTAATTGAAGCCGCCTGCTCATTCAGGGTCCCGTGGGGTCCATTGTCTGCTGTGGGAAGCAGGTCCTGACCTCCTGTGTCACGGCTAGAGATGCAGAGCTGGGAGTTGCCAGCGTTGAAGTGGTAATTGAAGCCGCCTGCTCATTCAGGGTCCCTGGGTCCATTGTCTGCTGTGGGAAGCAGGTCCTGACCTCCCACCTTGCCCGAAGGCTGGCTCGCTGCCTCTGGGCTCCCACAGCTTCCCTATCGCAGTGTGTGGGCAGTGTCTGCCTCACCCCTTAGAAGGAGAGCTCCTTGAGAGCAGGGACCACTTGCATCTCTGCACCCCCAGAGCCCAGCAACAGGTCCTGGCACAGAGGAGGCATTGGTGGCGGTTTGGTAATTGGTGCATGAAGCGACTCTCAGTGGAGTGGGCGAAGGAATGAGCTTCCTGCCCAGAGGCTGTGAGCAGGGGATCTGCAGCTCAGGGGGGAGTAGAGGGGATTCCTGTATCCAGCATGTGTCCTCTGATTCCTGAGGCCAGGATCGGGCTGGGACTCTGTGGCCTCTGGAGAGATTTCTGGAGGCTGTGCTGACCTTAGCAGAAGCCCCCCTCCCCCACAGGCCTCTCAACTCTGGAGCTGCCACCCAAGCGTGGATGCCTTGCTAGAGTTTAGCAGAAGCTGCTGAGGTGGCTTTGGCTTGGGCTGCCAGGGCTGGCTGCACGCCCTGCCCAGCCTTCTCGACCTCGGCCTTGGCGTGGGCCCTCCTCCCTCCCCAGCCACCTCTACTCCACCCCACTGCATCCTTTACTGCAGCAGCTTGGCCACTGCAGGAGCCAAAGTGGACCTCTGCCTGGAGATTCTGAGAGCTTGGCAAGAAGAGGGTGTACCTGGAAGGAGGAGGAGAGGGAGCACATCGGTGAAGATTCTGGGAGGGGAGAGAGAAGAGGAGGGGCCGGGAAGGAGCCCTCAAAAAACACAAAAACACAAAATCTGGACCTTCCAGATTATCTGGCTGCCTCACTTTGTCCAGAAAGAAACTGAGCAGTGGGGTGGGTGTGGCAGGGTGGGTGCAGTGGTGACTTGCCAGAGGATGCACGGGGCACCAGAAACCTTGTGCTTTGAGAGGGGAGGGAGGGGAGGGAGCAGGGGGCTCTGCAGGCCAGGGCAGGCCATGCTGGTGACTGTCCCACCTGGAAGGATGGGTGGAGAGGTGTGGGGGTCCTGGGGGGGGGTGCTCACCATAGAAGGTTCAGGAGTCAAGGTTGGCTGAGACTGATTTCTTCTTGTATGAACCAGCCCCCACTCTCTCCCCCACTTGTCTCCCCATCACACGAAGAGCTCCTGAAAAAAAGAGAGACTGCCTCCTCCATCTGATTGGGACGTTCCTAAGGCAGGGAATAGTCAGGACTCTCCCTGAGGTTGGAAGCCTGGACTGGGGCCAGGCCAGGACCAAACCTCCATCCTCTGTTTATCCACGGCACCTGGTGTTGGAGCAGTGCAGAGAGGAGAGGGGACCGGGACAAGGAGATGCAGAAGGCACCTCAGAGGGTCACATGACTGAGCAGTCCTGCCCCATTCACAGAGGGGAAGGTAGAACTTGAAGCCTGGGAATGAGATAAAACCAGCAGAGAGGAGGATGCCAGCAGTGTTCTCAGTGTAGCCGGGCCTGGTAGCATACACATTGTTACCAGAGGCGGGCACACTGGGTTGTTCCCAGCCTGGCTCAGAGTGTTCAGCTCTGGTGGCAGCACAAACACGGCAAGGCACTGCCAGGCTGCCCCAGAAAACCCAGAACTACTTTGGCTTCCAAACTACTCGAGGACATGACTTCAGAAATTTAAAAGGACCAAAACTCAGCAGTTAATACCACTTCTTTGTTAATGACATTTTTATGCTTGGTTTTAAAATACAATTGATTTTACTTCTTTGAGTCTGCTCACCATAGAAAATTGGAAAAATATAAGTTGAAAGAAAAACACATCCATAATCCCACAATACAGAGACTTTTAAAAAAATTTATTTTTCAGTTACAGTTTATATTCAATACTATTTTGTGTTAGTTGCAGGTATACAGCTTAGTGATTAGACAACCATATACTTTACAAAGTGTTCCCTCCAATACTTTCAGTACCCACCTAGCAGCATACATAGTTATTACAATATTATTGATTATATTTTCTATGCTATACTCTATTTTGTAACTGCCAATTTGTACTTCTTAATTCCTTCACCTTTTCCACCCAGTGTCCCCCCACCCCCACCACAACCATCAATTTGTCCTCTGTGTCTATGAGTCTGTTTCAGTTTTGTTTGTTAGTTTATTTTGTTCTTTAGATTCCACATGTAAGTGAAATGATGTGCTATTTGTCCTCTCTGACTGATTTATTTCACTTAGCTCAATACCCTGTAGGTTCATCAATATGGTCACAAATCATAAGATTTCATTCTTTTTTATGAATATTAACCCCTTATCAGAAATATCATTGACGAATACATTTTCCCATATGTTGTATTTTCATTTTGTTGATGGTTTCCTTTGCTGTGTAAACACTTTTTAGATTGATGTAGTCCCATTTGTTTATTTTTTCTTTTGTTTCTGATAGCAATATATCAGAAAAATTATTGCTAAGAGAATGTCAGAGATTTTACTGCCTATGTTTTTTTCTAGGAGTTTTATGGGTCCGAGTCTTACATTTAAGATTTAACCCATTTTGAGTTTATTCTTATGTATGGTGTAAGAGGGTGGCCTAGTTTCATTCATTGCATGTATCTGTCAATTTTCCCAATGCTATTTATTGACTAAACTGTCTTTACCCTATTGTATGTTCTTACCTCCTTTGTCAAATATTAATTGACCATATAGGCATGGGTTTATTTCTGGGCTTCAGAGACATTTTTGACAAATTTTCTTCCAGTTTTTTTCCTGTGCATATTTTCTTCATAATTGTGTTAATAGTGCTATAACCTTTAAAACTTTTACTTTATTTTTTCTTATGAATATAAACGTTTTTAAAAATGAAGGTAAAGCCTGGCCAGTGGTTGAGTGTTGACCTAAGAACCAGGAGGTCACAGTGCAGTGGGTCTCAACCTTCCTAATGCCGCAACCCTTTAATACAGTTCCTCATGTTGTGGTCACTCCCAATTTCATGGTTACAAATTGAACATAGTTAAAGCATAGTGATTAATCACAAAAACAATATGTAATTATATATGTGTTTTCCAATGGTCTTAGGCGACCCCTGTGAAAGGGTCGTTCGACCCCCAAAGGGTCGCGACCCACAGGTTGAGAACCGCTGTCACAGTTGGTCATGGTTTGATTTCTGGTGAGGGCACATGGCCGGGTTGTGGGCTAGATCCCAAGTGTAGGGGATGTAGGAGGCATCCAATCAATGATTCTCTGTCATCATTAATGTTTCTATCTCTCTCTCCCTCTCCCTTCCTCTGTGAAATCAATAAGAAAATATATTTTAAAAAATAAAAAAATAAAAGTAAAGAAGAACATTAAGGAGCAGGAAAAAATTACTCATAATCCCATATCTCAGTAACCCTTGTGCAAAGACATTGGGATATTTACTTCTAGTTATTTTCCTGTGCTCCACACTTTTAAAAAATATATTGGAACCATAAGTATAAGTGCTTTGTGTTTACGATTTGGGAGTCAGCATAATGTATTTATAACAGCAACCCTCCCTTCCCCTCCCCACCCCCAACACACACCAGTATTCGAATCCTGGCTCTATCACTCACTTTGGGAAAATTACTCCACCTGGCCATGCACTCAGCACTTTGTGAGTCCTCGATGAAGGTATGAAGGTGTAGTGGATATTTCTCACATGTTTGTTTCCTAAGACAATCTCTTACTTTGTATTTTGAGTGAATCTCCTACTCGGTGAGTCCTTCTGGAAACTAGGACCCCATCTTCCACTGCAAAGCCAAAGGAGGCCAGATTCCCTCCCACTGTCTCCTGCCCCAGGAATTTGGCCAGCTGTACCTGGCTCAGGACTTTGATGTGACAGTTAGTGAGGCTGGGAGGAAGATTTGTTAGAACTCATTTGGGCTTATGTCATGTCGCAGGGCCACATCTGGGTGGGCAGTGTGGTGGTGATGTTTAAAGGCTGTACTGGGGGAGACGTTGGGACCAGCTGTTCCTATGGTATGACCTTGGCTATGAATCCAGCTGCCCACTCATTTGGTTGTCCAGCTTTCTCATCCATTCTGAGCTTCCCAGTGGAACTGCCAAATTTCTTTTTTCTGTTTTGCTTAGTCTGTGACAGTTTCTGTTGCTTGCAACCACAAAAGTTAGTTCTTAAATCTTTTCAACAGTAGAATAAATTTCAGGCACTAGCTTCAATTCCCAGCCAAAGTTTTCATGCAGATAAGTCCTGGATGTGTTAGAAGTGTTGTGCTTAATGCTGGCCTTTTGGACAAAGAACAAGGCAACCCTAGATCTGTGTCTCACTGCTCAGTCCAGAGCCTGCTTAGAGAGAGGAGGTACTGAGAGCTGCTAAAGGGAAGAATGAAGGACGGGAGAGAGCAAGCAAGGGAGGAATTTACACATGTCCACTTCCTGCAGGCAGCTTATGTGTGCTCCACTTGAGTTCCTAAGGCTCTTTGGGCCTCCATCTGCTAAATCCTCTGACTTGAGTACCCAAAACCATTGCAACTCATCTTCCCTTCTCACCCTGATGGGCTCCTGTGTTTCCCAGAAGATGGCATGACCCAAGTTAAAAACCCTGGTGTCTCCCAAGACCCTTCTGGTCGACCTTCTAAATGTTTCTCAACCCCTGCCTTGCCTCCCCAGTACACTGTCTCCGCCTGCCACTATCTCTCATCTATCCAAATTTGCAAATGGTGACCTTGCCCAACCCAGAACTTGTCTTCAGGAGGCCACTAGGGTGGCAGGAGCAGGCCCCCAGAGGCCAGCTCACTTTTGACAAGCCACACTGCTTGCCTGGGATTCTCAGTGTTTAGGCAAGAGCCCATGGCAGGCCCAATCAATAAGCAGAGCTCCAAGGACTCAGGCCAGACCTGAATCCCACCTGGAGCCAAGCTGGGACTGTCCATCTTGGCAGAGGGAAATATTTGTGTGCCCTTCTAGAATCCCCTATGGGCAGGGCCTGAGTCTGGGTTCATTTCTCTTTCCCTCACTCCCCCCTGTCCCCAGTTCAAGCACAGAGCCTGGCCTGCTGTCAGTGCACAGGAAGTGTGGATTGATTAGGAACTCTGGGATCATTGCCTCAGACCTTTCTTGGCATGCACCAAAAGTGAGACCTGGCAGGGCCGGTGTGGCTCAGTGTTTGAGTATTGACCTATGAACCAGGAGGTCCTGGTTCCATTCACAGTCAGGGCACATGCCCCAGTTGCAGGCTTGATCCCCAAATATGGATATATATATATATATATATAGAGATATATATATATATATAAATATGGATATATATATATATATATATATATATAGAGAGAGAGAGAGAGAGAGAGAGAGAGAGAGACCTGGACACCCAGCTACCTCTCCTGCCTCATATCCCCAATTCCTCCCATGAGCTCTAGGCTCCATCCACACCAACCTGTTCCCTGAATGTGTGCCAGGCTTTTGTACAGTTTGTCCACGCCTTTGGACATGCTGTTCCTTCCACCCAAAGCCCTCCCTCTACCAGGTCAGCCCAATGAACGCCCACTAATCCATCCTTCCTTTAAGGCTCAATGAGTGCAAGTACTGTCTCCCCTGGGAAGCCTTCTGGAACTTGCCCAGGAGGCTCCTTCATTGTGCCCCTTTGGGCCCTGCCCATGCAGGCCTCTGTTATACCACTTGGCACAGGGTGTTGTGGGTATGTATTCCTCCACGAGGCAACACTTCTGAGGGAACTGGATCTGTTTCTCTCTGTACCTCCAGTGCCTAGCCAGGGCCTGGCACAAAGAGAAAACCAGGATGTTTCTTCCCTACCCTCCCGCACTCCTTGGAAGCAGGAGATGCAGCTGGAAAGCTTTCAGGGACTTGAATGCCAGGCTCAGGAGAGACTTAATCAAATTTTAATTGTTGAATGATAGTGGTGGCTGGACCCCCTCATTTGGGGAAAGAGTGATTTTTTAATTTGGCTCTCTCCTACCCCAGGGATCAGGGGGTTAGTTCTCAGCAGGAAGATGGAAGAAGGGCCTCTGCCTGGGGCTCTGCTGTCCCCTCCCCTGGACACTGCTTCTGCATTCACTCCCAAGTCCTGATGTCTCTCTCTCTTTCCAAAGGCCTGGGTTCTGGGATCCACCCCCACTACTCAAGGGCCAAGTCCAAACCTCAATCCCCTGTTATGTAAGTGAATTATCTGCTGTTCCCAACCAGCGCCAGCCAGATCTCCTCCTCCTAATTGATTTAATCTTCTCATACCAGAGAGCTGGGCGGGATTGGGGAGACAGAAGCCAACACATCAGTGACGTAGGCTCATTAATGACAGGGAATCTAGGTCATGGATTGGCTCTGATTTCCCCCTCCCAGTCATTTGGGTCTCTGAAAGGACATTTTTAGCTCCTCCTCAGTCCTCAAACCCCAGTCCTAGATGGAGAGAAAGTTGAGGGTCTCATAAGACCTATCTCTCTCTCAAATCTCCCTAAACCCTGAGCTTTGGATAGAAATTCCCAGCATCCTTATCTGAGCACAGGGCACAGCTAAACCAAGCTTTTTAAGGAATGAAGAGATGAACAGATGATTTCATTTTGAGGTGGGAAGAGACCTTAGAGTTGCTTTCCACACCAAACAAGTCCCCACTTGGCAGCTTTTCTAGTAATGTTCAGATTCTACTTATACATGCCCAAGTCTGGAAGCTCACTCCCCGAAGATAGTCCTTTCCTTGTGTGATGGCCTTTCTCACAAGGGGCTGAGACATCGGCCTTTTGACTTCCTCTGGGACCCACCCAGCCTTGCCACTGAGGCCATAGGACATGCCCCAGGAAAGCGAGACATAGTGATTGTCGTCCATGGCTTTGCTCTTCTCTGGGCTGAACACCCTGGTCCTTTCACCAGTTTCTCACTTGTGACTTTAGAGATTACTCTTCCCCGTATTTCCTCTATGGCTAAGCCATGGATGTCATCCCAGATGGGAAGAGTGAACACAGACTCCAGGGCAGTGTGAACAGCTCAGGTTCTTGATTTTGATATTAGACTTCCATTGATACAGCCTGAAATTGCCTGAGAGCATTTGGGGTATTAGCACATTTTTTACTTAGCTTAAACATGGAGTCAGTCAACCCCCATAGCAATTTTTCTGACATTAGAATGAAAAGTTTCCATGAAAATGATCTTTGTAATATTAGGAATATCTCCATGTTTCTTTCCCATAATTCTTTTCATCTACCCTAACATTTATTTTTTCCATACAGTCATGCAATTATCCATCCATTCCTTCACCCACACAACTATCTATGTATTAATCCATCCATTCACCAACCCCAATATCCACCTACATTCCCTTCTACTCAGCTGTCCACAAATTCACTCATTCACCTGTTCATTTACCCACCTACCTACCAACCCACTTATCCACTTATCCATTTTCTATGCACCTACCCTATTATGGGTTTATCTTTCCATCTAGCCATTCACCCACCATACACCCATATACCCATTCACCAATCTATACATCTATCTCTTCATCTACCCTCTCTCCTAGTCACCCATACATCTACATTCATCATCCATTCATCCATCCATCTAATAATTATTGAGATTCTATTACATTTCAAATCTTGAATATTCTGAATGATTCAAAGCTGAATGAAATATAAGCTCCCCCCCCTCTCTCTGTGTTTTCACTGTTTGGGGAGAGGGTGGGAGCCAATAAGGCAGATGACGCTGAGTACTGTAAAACAGAAACAAAGAAAGTGCCTTGGGATTCAGAGGAGGGAGAAATGGCATCTGGATAAGGTTATGGATGCCTTCCCACCAGGGGAGACTTTTTGTTTGGGCCTTAATGGAACAGCAGTATTTGGACATACACAGATGCATTGGAAGTAATACTAAGTAGAAGAAGGAGCACATCAAAGATATAGAGAACAGAATTCGAGTATCATTCTTTATATCTCTGCCTAAGTGCATAGTACAGAGCAGGGCACACTATAATAACCTAATATATACTTATTGATTCCCTTCTCTCACAGAGGCACCCTTCCCCCCACCCCCAACACTTGATCTGAATAAGATTTCACTCTTTATCTTTAAGAGGGTTCCACTAGATGGCCTTGGACGAGTCATGGAACTTTTCTGGGCTTCTTTGAGTTTGTATTTCTTCTTTAACTTTGGGGTTGTATTTCTGTCTCTATCTGGTGGTCCTCCCCCCTCCCATTTTAATTATTTCTACTATTCTCTCTGCCTTCTGCTGAGAGACCAGCATTTCCATATATCTTACATTTTATTATCTTTTGTCAGCACCAGTGAACTCAATCCCACCTGTCTTCAGCTGCCTCAGCCCCATACCCAGGCAACAAAGTGTGTGAGTGGATAACGGGGGAAGTTCTGTGCAAGTGAAATAGGATTGAAGTAGAAACCAGGAGCCATGGATTTAAACCCAGCTTTGCCATGAGCTTGCTGTAGGACCTCAGGCCAGTCTCTTTCCCTTTCTGTTTTAAAGGTTCCTCTTCTCCATAGAATTTTAGCACTGAACACAGAATTTGAAATTGTCTAGTCCAACGTCCTCATCCTAGAAATGGAAAAACTGACTCATAAAAGCCATGTGCCTTGCTCTAGATCATATCTAGATTAGTGGTAAAGTCAGAACTAAACTTAAAATTTCCTGACGTTTGGTTCAGGGTTTTCTTTACCTAACCACATCATTTCAGACTCCATTCACAGCTCCTATTTTTCTCAGGGAAAGTTTCCTCTGCACCTCCATTCCCAAGGAAGAAATGTATGAATCCCCCAAGAGTTTCTGGCTGTGTGTTACTGATTCATGCCTGGGTTGGGGCTGGGCAGGCAGTATTTAAGAGCAAGTATTCCCAGCCTGGCAGAGTTAATTATGTTCATCAGGAAGAGAAAAGAGAACGGAACAAGGCACTCTGGTTATCCACTGGTCTTTAATCAAATTGAGAAAAGAGGAAATCCATCACCCAGAGGCTAAGGGAGTTGGAGAGCTTGGCTTCTTCCGCTGGCTCCAGAGTCCTGTAATGGGTTGGGCGCTGTCCAAGGTGCTGACATCTTCGCTTGCTGTTCCAAGTTGCTGGGTGGAGCTGGGAGGAGCCCACTTCCACAGAGGGATAGCTTGTAGGAGATGCCCCAGGATAGAGCAAGGGTCTGGACATATTTTCCCTTTGCATCCTGAATCTTCCCTTTTCCATTCATTTGTCTCTGCTTTAGGAAAAATATCCTTTCTTATGGTTAGAGTCCTGGGCTGGGATTGTAGGAATAGAAAAAGAGGGGAGAGCCCTAGACCCTTTGCTCTTGAGGCTACAGCCCCCAGGATGAGGGTGGAAGCCCAGTCATTGGCATTGGGGACTTCATAATTTTAAGGAGAGATGTGGCTTCTGCTTTTACAAAATCTTCAGTGCAATAACAGAGACATGAACTTGCCTTTGAGAATTTATTAATCTGGTGGAGGAACATCATTCTACCTTTAGCTCAAGTATAAAATAAGGGAGTCATGGCTCATGTCTACACGGTGCCTCCAGTCTGATGGAGAAGACATGGTCTTTCTCTAGAAAACTCTCAGGCTGGTTGAAGAAGACATGCTATTGATTTAGGGGGAAACCTCAGTTATATTCAGGGAGACAGGATGGACAGATAACTTAAAATGTGCAAACTAATTAACTAAAGAGCTCAGATCTTCACACATGTAATTGTGGTTACTGGTGCTAGATATTTAGTGTCAATCAAGGAAGTCTTCCTGGTAGAGGTGAATTTGAGTTTAAAGGACAGCAAGGGACTTGGATTCATAGATCTTAGGCCCCCTGAGAATCATGACCATACTTTCTCATTTCCCTACATCCCCTTTGTAATATGCACAAGCCTGAGCATAGAGAAGGCCCTTGTTTAATGAATAATCACCAACAGATAGAGAGTGAATGTATCTATCTGGTGAGTTGGAGACAGCAGAGTGGGAATGGAGTAGGGATCAGGGAGGAGGGCTGGTTGGAACAGAGAGCCTGAGGCTGGTGTGGGGGAATGGCAGTAGAGTGATAACAGGAACAGAGGGAGTTGCCCTATGTGTGTGGAGGCCACTGAAGCATAGCGTTTAGAGCAACTCCCTCATATTTATGGAGTTGGTGAGAGACACTTTACTGAATCTTGGATAGTTAACGCTGGAGACTATTAAATTATAAAATCATAGATTGCTCAGCTTCTAGAGCTACACAATCATGGAAAGTTAGAGAATTAAAACCATAGTATTGCCCTAGCCAGTTTTGCTCAGTGGATAGAGTGTCAACCCACGGACTGAAGGGTCCTGGATTCCGTTCCAGTCAAGGGTACATACCTCGGTTGCAGGGTCGGTCTCCAGCCCTGGGCAGGGCGGGAACGGGAGGCAAACAATCGATGTCTCTCTCTCACATTGATGTTTCTCTCTCTCTGTCTTTCCCCCTCCCTTCCACTCTCTCTAAAAATCAATGGAAAAATATCCTCAGGTGAGGATTAACAAAAATATAAATAAATAAATAAATAAATAAATAA
>NW_005359225.1:2495633-2517067 GCF_000412655.1 Myotis brandtii
TGTTTCTCTCTCTCTGTCTTTCCCCCTCCCTTCCACTCTCTCTAAAAATCAATGGAAAAATATCCTCAGGTGAGGATTAACAAAAATATAAATAAATAAATAAATAAATAAATAACCATAGCATCTTAACAGGGCAGAATCACAGTGTGTTGAAATTATAGAACTGTAGTATCTTAGAGCCAAAGGGCTAAAAATTCACACTAGAGAATCTAAAATTCAAGCTATCTCAGTGTCAAAGGGGAAAAGAAACACTATTTTATGGGCTCCCTCTGGTTTTATCTGTGATGGTGCTAGGAGCATTCTAGTACATTATCCCATCCAATTCCTTTCACAGGTTTTAAGCCGTCCCGTCCCATCTCTACGCAATGCAGTACTTCTGACAAAGGTCTATCAAACACAGGCTTCCGTAAGTTTCTTTACAGAGGAATCCTTGCCTCTGTGCATACCTCTACCCCCTGCTGACTAGCAGCTGGAAAGTTCTAACTTATATAAACTATACTCTGTCTCCTTGCGGTGTCCCCACACTAGTCCAGTTCATGCCCGTAGAGCCGCCTGGAGTAAGTCTGGTCTCCATTCACACGACAGCCTTTCAGACAGGCAGAAGTCCTGCTTTCTTCTCTCAGATAGGCTGGTTGTTCTCATGTAGCAAGACATGGGACGGCAAATCAAAGAATATTTGATCTGGAAAGGCCCTTACAGTCATGTTGTCCAGAGACTTCCATTTATTGCCAGGCAATACAGCATTATGGTCAGAAAGCCTGGGCTGTAGAGAGAGAGAAGCCTGAATTCAGAATCCAGAGATACAGCACTAACTTGCTATGGAACCGTTGGCAAATTCCCTAATGTCTCTGGGCCTCACTCTCCTTATCCATAAAACAAAGAGAATAATAATATTGACATAGCAGAGTTGATGTGAGGATTGAATGGGATAAAGCAAGGGAAGCTCTTAGCAGAGTGCTTGGCACACAGTAAGCAGTCAGTAAATATTAGCTATGATTATTAGAGGCCCAGAGGGGCAGGGACTTGCTCAAGATCACAGAGTAACTCAGAGGCAGAGCTGGAGTTAGACCAAGGACTCCTGCCTCCCAGCCCAGGGCCCTTTCCTATTCCACATTTCCACTCTGCCTTCCTCGGGAAAAGGAAATGACCCCAAAGGGAACTGGAATACTTTGTCACTGAATCAGTTGGAATGCAAGTAAGAGAAAACCTGGTTTAGAATGGCTTGGACCTTTTATTTCTTTAACAAGGAGGCCGGAGGAAAGTGGATCCAGGGTTGGTCTGGTGATTCACCATGTTTCTGCTGACCCAGACTTTTCCCATTCTAAGCCTTGAGGGAGACTCTACTTGTGATCACAAAGTGGCTGATGTGACACTGAGCACCGTGCCCTCCCAAGCAAGAAGAAAGGGCCTGGGAGCAAAAAGGGCCTCCTCCTCTCATGCCTCTCTTTTAACCAGGAAGGGAGCTTTCCAAGTGGACCATCTCCTTATATGCCATTGACCAAAATGAGGTCACACATCCACTCTTAGACCACTTACTGGCAAAGGGAACGGTGTTTCCATGAATCGCTTGGATCATCCCTGTTCCTGGGCATCTTGCTCCTGAAATAAGGACGAGGGGATTGGCTGTGGGAAGGTAACCAATAGTGCCTGCCATACTCACACTCTGTCTTCTCTCTAGATTGGTCTCATCTCCTTTCCAGCCTCTGCCAGGGAGCCTTCCCTGTTTACACCCGTTTGACCAGCACACCCTCTTCTGCCATGTAATCAAACATTAACCAGTTCAGTTCACAGTCTACTTTGACAAGGTCTCTCATCTTTTCATGTCCAAATCTTGTCTTCTCAACCTGTCAGCTTTGGGAGGCTAATAGCAGCTACTAATGAATAAGTACCTATTGTGTGCCAGGCACTGTTCTAGGCACTTGTGAGCCAGCTCCCAAATGGCTTCCAATGACCCACATCTCTTGGTATTCCTACCCTTTTGTATTCCCCTCCCACATTTTACCAAGGTTAATCTGTGTGACCAATAGAATATGGCAAAAGTGATGATATGTCACTTCTAAGATTAGTTGTAAAAGATGAGTGGCTTCCATCTGGGTAGCACACATTCTCTTTCTTGGATCATTCATTCTAGGAGAAGTTAACCACCATGTCATGAGCAGCCTTGTGGAGAGGCTTGTGTAGAAAGAAACTGAAACCTTTGACCATGGTTACAGAATAAGCCTGGAAAAGGATCCTCCTGCCCCAGTTGAGCCTTCTGATGACTGCAGCCCTGGCTGACATTCAATTGCAACGTCATGAGAGTGCCTGAGCCAGAATCTCCTGATTGATCCTCTTCTGGGTTCTTTATCCTCAGAAACTGGGTGAGATAATAGAAATTTGTTGTTGTTTTAAAAAATATTTTTTTTTATTGATTTCAGAGAGGGAGAGATAGAAACATCAATGATGAGAGAGAATCATTGATCAGCTGCCTCCTGCACACCCCTCCCCCTCTTCCCACTGGGGACCCAACCCACAACCGGGCATGTGCCCTGACTGGGAATCAAACTTCAACCTCCTGGTTTATGGGTCGATGTTCAACCACTGAGCCACACCAGCTGGGAAAAACTTGTTTTAAGATGCTAAGTTTTGGGGTAATTTGTTACTCAGCAATGGTTAACTACTTACTGTAATGCCACATTATCACATTAAATCCTCAGAACAAACGTGAAAGGTGGAATTTTTCTCCCACTTTTCAGATGAGAAAACCAAAGCTGAGATGAGTGTAGTGACTTCCCACACCTGGGAAGTGGCTGAGCTGGGATTTTCCCATGTCTATTGGGTTCCAGATCACAGGGAACCTGGTTCTGTTTTCTCAGCTGGAATGGCTCCAGCTCCAGGGTGAAGTTTGAGGAACCGAGGACAGGAGGACGTGGTCTCTTTGTCTGAGGTGTTTCTCTTCCTCTTTTCATTTCAATCACGTTGGTTTGCAGCTATGGCATCTTTTGTGTATATGTGAGTCAGTGACAAGTAGGTTTATTCGAAAAAACATCAGATTTTTAAGAGGGGGTTACTTGGGCTCTTGAGTGACCTTAGATAAGTTCTTACGTTCTTGTAGACCTCAGTTTCTTTATCTCCCGTATGGAGATAATAACCCTGTTCCACATTCCTCACCAGGGAACCATGAGCATCCAGTACAAAGGGACTTTGTAAAATGTCAAGCATTGTGATCCCAGAAAGGTTTGCTTTGAGTAAGGAGCACCCTCACCCTGGGCACTCACAGTCCGCATGGAGGTAGCCCCGCACAATCTGCAACAGTGGCCAGTGCTCCCTCTTCTCTCCCACCTGAGTCTAGGTTCAGGAGACAGAGAATACCAAGAGAAATTGAGAGCCCCAACCCACTCCTTCAACCTCCTCCCTCACTATCACCTCCCTCTTAGGCAATATTGCAGCCACTGAAGTAGTGGAAATTTCCCAAGCCTGACAGGAGCCTTTCTGTATGCTGAGCCTCTATCTGTGCAGTTTCTTCTCCCTGGACACCATGCCCAACTTCTCCACCTGGTGCGTCACTACTCATCTTTCATGACTCAGATGTCCCCACTTTCAGGATACCTCTTGACCTGGTTCAAAGCCTACTTCTCCTCTGCATTAGTGCACCAGACTCCTGCCTGAGCACTTGGACTCCAGCTTCTCTTTTCTACCCAAAGCCCCCCATGGCACAGCCAGCGGTCTTTCTAAAACACACATCTTGTCACGTCACTCCCTGCTTAAAATAACCGCCCAACGGAATAATCCATCAATCAATGTTTCAAGAGCTCCTCCTTGCTCTCAGGAAAACATCCAAAGCCTCCAGCTGGAACTCAAGGCTTGCTCCCCACTGGTGTCTCCAGCCTCAGCTCTCCTCTCTCCTGGTCGCCCTGCACAGGTGGTACATCCTAGCCACATTGATCTCGTTTCATAACTCAGATACACCTCGCTCTCTCGTGTCTTCCGATCTGCTGGTCCCATTGTTTTCCATGCCCGTTCCCATCTTAGCCACCTAGTCACTTCCTGCCTAACGTTGAAGGCCAGCTCTGCTTTAACCTCTCTTGGGAAGCCTGCCTTGGTGGTCCCAGGAAGAGTCCATGGCTTCTTCCCTCTCATATATGACTTCTCAAGCTTTTGTTACTGTTTGTCAGCTTGCCTGCTTACACTGGAAGTTTCCTGTATCTGACACATGGTTGTGTCCCCAGCAGGGTCAGCACAGGTGCTTGGAGTAGCCATGTAGGATTTGTTGGTTGATTGGTTGAATGAATGAATGAAGAATGGATCCATCCTTGAACCCTCACCTCTTGGCCAGCCTCAGAACTGTTATTTTCCAGGGCAAGCCCATTTTATAGCAAAAGAGGAAGCTGAAAGGACTGCTCTGGAATGGAGAAAGCAAATCAATAAAAATGTAAATCTGGTTGAGGAAAGCTGTCCCAGGTTGGCTGTGGGGAGAGATAAGACTGGGATGGTGAGCCCTGGTTGACAGTAAAAGAAATTAGGGGACAAGCAGAGCTGCAGCCAGGCCAGGGCAACGGGAGTGTCTCCCTTCAGTGGTACCTCCTCCCTCTGTCTTTGCCACTTTCCCTGCCCCCATGCTCTCTGCACTCCATCAATTCTCTCAGGGATCCTGGACGGAGAAGGAAACTTAGAAATGTTGATCAGCAAATGCACTCATTATTTGGTCTTCACAACTTTGGGGAAACAGGAGATAGGAATGATCAACCTCACTTTCCAGGTGAAGAAACAGAGGTGTAGAGAAGTTAAATCGCTTGTTCAGGGTCACACCATGAATAAGTGGCAGAGTCAAGATTTGAGTTTAAATCTGACTCTAAAATGCTATTCTTTCCCCTCCATTGCACTGAGGTCTTGATCCAGGCTTCAAAGGGTCCCCAGCCTCTGAAATCAGATGCACAATTGTGTTTATGTGCATTTTTTTATGGAGAGTTTATATCTTGTATCGTCCAAGGTGATTGTCACTCATTCCCTTGCCTATACCATGTTCCCTCCCTGGAGGAGGCCTTTGAGCTGAGTACAGAAGAATGGGATAGAATGGAGTGGGATGAAGAAGGCCAGCTGGGTAGAGAAGAACACATGTAGGGATAGATTCGGAAGAAAGAATTCAATAGGTCTAAAGAATGCTGGGGGTACTGGGGGTTCTTGCTCCTCATTTATTTGTGCTCCAATCATGGCTCCTGGCTCCCAACTTCTAAAGAGCATCTGACCGCCTTGCAGCTTCCCAGCATGGGTCCGCAGGCCAAAGGAACACCAGGCCAGGCATCAGGATCTCCGCTCTGCTTCAGTCCCGTCCTCTGTTGGACTTGATCACCTGTAGAATCTTGCAAGATTTCACACCTTCTCCTGAGCACACAGGTCAATTGCTGGTGGTTCCTCATGGACCAGCGGCTAATAATAGGGAAGAGGGCTGCACCCTGGGCCCCTCCATCTCTGGGAACCCCTCAGCCCTTACCTGCTCCACTCCTGGCTCTCAACCCACGTCTCTCTTGTGATGACTCCTGAAGTCTCCTGGCCCTGACCAGCCTGAGAGGTTTTAAGCACAAGGACCTCATCTTCTTCAAATCTCTGCTAAATGTAGATTCGGCATCAAGACCCAGCTTGATGGGGCCCCTGCATGTGTTCACATTGTCATGTTCTTGGGAAATTTGCAAAGGTAAGATACTTTAACCACAATCGGTTAAGATTGCTAAGTCTTTTCACACCAACTTCCCTTGTGTTCCAACTTCCCTTTATATGAGGTGGTTGGAGAGGCCATGGGCATTTCTGGGATCTGGCTAAGGGGGAGTTGAGTTGGGGACCAATTTAATTTGGGTCCGTTGAGATATATTTATGTGGTTCTCAGTCATCGCTGCATTTAGGTAAATCATTGCCAGCCACCGCTCTGTACAGAATGGCTTCTAGGAATCTTCCTACACACTGTCCAACTCAGAATTGTGGCATCAAGATGTCATATCCAGAGGGCATCTCATGACAGGAATGAATTCCAGGCCACCTGGCCCTGGAAGCATATGGGCAATGGAGGAGAAACAGGTTGGAAATGTACAGAAACAGAAGCTAATCTGTGGGAAATCCTTCCACTTGTCAGGGGGGAAATGTATTTCAGAGGTGTGCACGGCAGTTAGTAAAAAATACTGTGCTGTTTTTCTGAATTGTGTGACATAGTTGTTTTGACTTCTTTTCTAAGTAAATACTCATTTTCTTACTCATTTTCTCATTTTTGTGTTCTTTTTCTTAGAGGGCTCCCCAAATTGTATAAGCTTCAGTTCCCACAAAGTCTGGATCTAACCCCAGTGCCACCATTTATTTTCTGGGTGACCTTGGGCAAGTTACGTAACCTTTCTGAACCATTTCCTCTTGGGTAAACATAAATGATGATTTGGACGGGTGAGGACTCCGAAAGCCTCACGCCCTTATTCCATTTCTGAAACCATTACTAGAGGAAGTAACCCAGCCGGATGAAAATTAGACCAGAATATACAGATAGGGGGAGATGTAATACACAAGAAATAATGGTGAGCAGTGAATCCAGTCAAACTCAAACCTAAGTAATTGGAAATAACGCAGTTGTTGCAAATTCTAATGCAGTTTGTAAGAAAGGATTTTTGTAATAACAGAGACGGTATGCAAAAAAAAAATTTAATAACAAGCTGCATCTATAATTCCAGCAAAACCTGGGAAATGGGGGAAGGAGAAGGAATATAAACACATGAACAGCCTCTTCCTGTTGGGAACTTTGAAATTCTTGACACTGATAAACACAGGCTCAGATATTTGTTAAACATTTAAAAGTATCAACAAATAGTAGGATAAAATGGGAAACTTCTGTACTTCCCTCTTCTTTCACATGAGATAGCCTCAAAGCCTGATGCTTGGAGCTGCTCAGAGGACCACAGCCAGGTGTCTCCTGTCCCTTCAGCTCTCCCCGGCCCCGCCCCAGCCCCACATGGCTGGATACAGCGTGTGGGAAGCTGCAGCTGATGGCTCCCTGTCTCCTGCCTCTGGAGCAGCAGGTCCCAGCCAGGTCAGATAGGTGAAGGCAACAGCACGGGCTGGGAGCAGATCAGGAAACTCTCTTCCCAGGGAGATAAGCAGGCCTGGCCGTAGCATCAGTCAAGGCCTGACGTACACAGGCCCGGTTTGTTTAGACCCGAGCATTCCACAGACCGACTCATTACACAGAGCCGGGCATTACTGCTCCCAGCATTACATTACTCATTACACAGAGCTGAACATTACTGCTCCCAGCATTACAGGCCTGGGCAGTACAAAGAGCAGGTCCTTATACCAACCCCGCATCACAGAGAACCAGTTTACCCCCCAAACTTAGGTGCCATAGAAACGGACGTTATCTACAGAGCCCCAGGTGACACAGATTCAAGTGCCTAGGAGGAAATGGTGAAATTAGGATTCTAGTTACAAAAGCCACAGTGACTTTGGTGGGGGGCCCTGGTCAAATGTGTAAAATCTTGGCAATGCATAGGGTACCAGTGAGTGTGTGGTGGGTGTGTTTGGTCTTTGAAGTTGGAAAACACCCAAGTGAGGGGCCCAGGTCTCCCTCTTCACCGGAGCCCCTCACCCAGACTGTGGCTCCCTGAGGGCAAGGTCTGAGACTTCCTGAGTCCAGAGAGTGAGCCTCCCCAAGAAGTTCAGACCCTTTAGGGCCCTGACTCAAGATTTCCTAAAGGCCCTGCCCAGCCTGGATGCTCACCTCCTGCCCCAGTGGATCTCTCCTCAGAGCTCAGGGCTCTGCCTCCAGGGGACACCAAATGGACACTTCTTGACAGAGGCGATCCTGGCCCCACCCCAGGCTGAGGAGGAGACCTGAGTCCATCCTGACAGCACAGATGGCCACAGGGCTCCTGACAACCAATCTCAGGCCAAGAGCCTGGAGGAGGCCTTGCCGTGGCTGCCACTCTTGGCCAGGGGAGGGCCTGGGACAGCTCACACTCTGGATTCTTCAGGCTTCTTCTCTGGTCCTGACATTAACGGCTGCTGCTGTAGGCCAGGGCATGTCACCACCTTGGTCCCCTCCTCTTTGCCCTGCTGCCTTAGGATAGCCATGATCAAGGCGAAGCAGGCCAGGGAGCCCGTCTTGAAGAAGAACTGGAGGCCAATGAACCTGGGAAAGAGCAAAAGACCCTTGGACTCAGGACCCCCCCGTCCAGGGCTTTGGTGTCCTTGGGCTGGGGGCAGAATGGGGTCAGCAGTCACCACCCATTGTGCAGTTGGAGACATTGAGGCCCTGGGGGGAGGAGAGGCCTCCAGCCCCAGTGGACTCGGTGTCACCGTAGCCTGGGAGAGGGGGATACACTGTGCAGGAGGAGCCCTGGGTGGGGAGCAGAAGCCTAGGCACCCTCCCTGCCCTGTCCCTGACTGCCTTGTGGCCTTGGCCAGTGTGCCTCTGCCTGGGTCTAAGGGCTCAGAGGCCCTGCCTGACAATTGCAACTCTGGATTGCTCCCCCAACCCCCGCCTGCCCCACCAAAAGAAAAAGAGGGTTCCCTCTCCCCCGTTCGTCTAACTGGGCGATTTCCAACTGGTGTGCTGCAAGAATTTTTAAAACATGCAATACCTGACTATTTAGTCAGGGGCACTGACTTCTTTTCCCTTAGATTGTCAAATGAAAAAAGGACAACAACCAACACAATAATAACTGTCTGGTGTTAACGAATCCAAATTATACCTTTTAAAAAAAATCAGATCATCAAAAATATAATATATTTTAGTAATTAGTTAATGTGTGCCATGAGATGAAAAAGGCTGAAAATCCCTGGTAGAACTCACCAAGTCTCTCATTTGACATTTTAAAAAAAATATATCTTATTGATTTTCTACAGAGAGGAAGAGAGAGGGATAGAGAGCTAGAAACATCGATAAGAGAGAAACATCGATCAGCTGCCTCCTGCACACCTCCCATTGGGGATGTGCCGGCAACCAAGGTACATGTCCTTGACCTGAATCGAACCTGGGACTCTTCAGTCCACAGGCTGACGCTCTATCCACTGAGCCAAACTGGTTAGGGCTCTCATTTGACTTTTTCTCCCCTAGGAAGTCCCTGGACAGTCCCAGCCCACAGAAACCATGCCTTCCTCAGAGCTGGAAGTGACCAGCTCCATGCTCCCAACCCTGCTAGCTAGTCCCCTCCTCCTCCTCCTTCCATCTCCCAACACATCTCAGGGCCAGCAGCCTCTCTGCCTTCAGGTTCCTCTGGGCTTCCCATTGTACAGGTAGGAAGATTGAGCCCCCAAAAAGGCAGGTCTCACAATAAGGAAGAAAGAGCTGGGCCCAGATTGCAGGCTTCCAGTGTTATATGAGAAGGCCTTCTTTCTACCCCACCCCAATTTCCTGTCTCTCTCACAGCTGGGCTGCTCCCTGGTTCCCCCACACTCAGCCATGACGATGCATGTTCCTGCACGGACTGCCATCAGATGGCTTGGTTCAAGGCCCAGCTTCGCCAGTTACCAGCTGTGTCTTTGGGCCACTTTAACACTCACTTTTCCATAAAGGGGGAGACAGTATCTAGATCACAGGACTGGATATAGCAACTGTCACCAGCAGAACTTTTCCTCCCTGCTGCTGTCCTGCCTGGCACCCCCCTCCCTCCCACCCCAGTACTTTCAGCACCCTTCCCACAATCCCCTGGCAGCCCCCACCCCAGGTCTCACCGAGTTCGGAGCAGGTCATGGTCATAGTAGCGGCAGACGGCCCGACGCCCACAGCTCCAGTCCCAGTGCACACAGGTGGTGTCGATGGCACTGCCGTGGATCACAGGACTGGGCATCCAGGCTGCAGGAGGAGGTGCTCAGGGGACAACGGATCTGGCATTCCTATACCCCCTCCCCCTATTCCCTGGTATACACAACCCCTCAGGGGCTCTGAGCCACTGGAGGCCTCTGGGCCCATCTGTCCTTGGCCCTCAAGCCCACCCCTCACCCTGATATCAGATGCTACCTCCCTGCTGGGCTGTCTAGCTGCTGATACACCCACCTGCAGGTCCCTGGGTTGGATCTGCTTCCCCATGGGCCAGTGAACCCCAAGGCCAGGAACTGGGTCTCACTCATCCCTGTGCCCCCAGCCCCCATACACAGTGAGTGTCTGGACCAGAGGTTCTTTACCTAAAACTCTCAGGAGCATGAACTGGATTCCCACAGCCAGAGTCTTGTCTTCTTTCTTCACTCCCCTGACAAGAAGGGAAATGGGTGACATGAGGATCGAGAGGGGTCCAGCCCTCAAGGAGCTCTCACATTCCTTCTCTCCCGCCACCCAATGCCAGCCTTCCCTCAGTCTTAAGGCCCTTGGGTGGGATGGGGCCGGGACCTCAGGCTCTACACTCCATTTGTGACCAACCCTCAGAGCCTGATCCCCGTGTACCAGACATAGCCACTGACCGTCAGGGTCCTGTGCTGACCTCCCTATGTTCCTGGTCACAGATACCTCCCATCCCTATCCCCTGGCTCCACCAAATTCTCCCCTTCCTCATACACTGGACAAAACCTGGAGCTGGGCAGCCAGACATGCCTTCTAACTCCCTCAACCACGGTGAGGCTATGGCCCAGACGCCCTGAGAAGCACTGGCTCCTCTCCTAAGTGGTACTAGCAACTGGCAATTATGAAGGACTCATTCTCTATTGCAAACCCATCCTCACCCCTATGAGGTAGGTGTATCCTTAGCCCCATTTTACAGATAAGGAGACTGACAGCTTCTTGGACAGGCTAAGTGACTTGGCAGAGATCCCACCATGGCTGATGGTTTCAGGGGTTAGAATTTGTGCAGCACGTTGCCTGCCTTAACTCCTCATATGCAGGCTGCCTGCTGGGGCATTCGATTCCTCTACTTCCTCTCTTGTGGCCAGACTATTTTATGGATCTACATGCCTTCTAATATTTGTAAGGGGGTCCATCCCCATTCTAACTTTCTAGAAAACAAACAGGGAATAAAATAATCACAGCATAATGGAAACTGGAATTATCCTTCTATGAGGTCCCCTTATTGCACCCCCACCCTGGGAGCTGCTGACTTTGGCCTCAGGAGACAATTTGTTGGTCCCTCAGGCACCCTCGGGACAATAGCCAGGAAGATCTTGGATCTTGGGCTGGTTCCACAGTGGGCCCTTAGGTGCTTGTTGGTCGGAGTGGTGTTCAGAATCATGGACCACACTGATAGCGTCCGGTTTTTTGCATGAATTCTGTGGCCCACCCCTGACAGATAGGGTCAGGGTGGGGAGTCAGATAACACTCCTCCACTTCCTCCCCCCTGTGACTGGGAGGCAAAGGCAGGGCCTTGGGTGTGGCCTCCCCTCCCCTGGGGCAGGTAGGGGCTTGGGCTTGCTACCCAACACTTGCCACATGACCTGTGGGTTAGCTTCTGAATTGCTCTGAGCCTCAGTTTTCTTATCTGTAAGATGGGAGAAAACTTCATCTCAGCAGGTTGCCATGAGGATGAAGACAGGACAGTGGGAGCCTGCTGTGTTGTGGCGGCCCACCCCTCCTTCTTCAGACTCCTCCCTCGGGATTCCTGTCCTGCCTGTGGGTAAGGACCTCTTGGTGTCCACCAGCTCTGACCCATCCCTGCTCTCACCTTAGGATGAGCATGAAGGAGGGAGTGTGGGTGACACTAGCCATGGCTGCACCCAGGCTGATCAGGAGCATGAAGGGCAGCACCAGGTGGCTGCAGGCTGAGTCACAGGAGCCCGCGGGCACAGGGCCGCCCCCCGCCACGCAGCTGCAGTTGGTGTAGAAAACCTGTGGGGAAGAGGAGGAAGAGCCTTCAGGGGCCAGCAGCTGGCCAAGGGCCTGTGGCTCAGAAGGCTTGACAGACCCAAACCAGCTGGGATAGAGCGGATGGGAGGCTGAGTCAGATGGCAGGTCCCTGGGCTCAGGCTGGCTGTCTGCACACAGATGGGCTGAGCCTGCATGAGGCTGTGGGGACAAAGGGGAGTGGAAAGGAGGAAAGGGAGGGGAGCCAAGAAGAGCATCACCCTCAACACACCACACACACACACACACACACACACACACACACCATACACACACACACACAATACACACACACACATTCACATTCACACACACCATACGCACACAGACACACACATACCCATTTACACATACCATACACACATACACATACCATATAGGGCAAAAGTTGGTTTACAGTTGTTCATATGGAAAAATAACACAATGATTAGTAAATAATAATATAAGAATAAACTGTTTCATGTACTCACAACTGTAAACCTACTTGTGCCTTACCCTGTACACACACACACACACACACACACACACACACACATACACATACACCCTCACACATACCCACACACAAACTCATTCCTTTACCTGGTGATGTCAGAATGTTCCAAACTCCTGACCATATTTGCAAGGAATCAAAGCAGCGAAGAGTTTTAGGGAAGGAACTCCGATTTTCAGCTCAGTGCCCCCCCCCCCCCCCCCCACGTTACCCAGGTCTTCCAGAACTCGGGGCCCTACAGGGGCAGAGAGACTGAAGCAGGGTGGAGAGATGCAGCCAGCTCTGCAGGAGGAAGGCTTGACCAAAGAGGGGGGCCGGACTTGGGTCTTGAGGAATGAATAAAAGTTGCCAAGAGGAAAACTGGGATGAGTAGGGGAGGGTCAAATGTGAACTCACAGGGGCATGAAAGACCCCAGCCAATCTTCCCTTCTGCCTGGAGCAGAGAGCGCAGAGGGCAGAGGGGCGGTGTTCAAAGGGCGGCTGTGGTGGCTTCGTGAGAGAGGAACCCGGACTGCTGTTTCCAGAGACACGGAGGACCAGGGCCCTGCCAATCATCCTGCTGACAACAACTTAAAATACTGGATACAGTATTGAACGTATGGTCCCGAATGCACCCACAAGCTGGCAGAATGTGAACAGTACTGAGGTCCGGTACTGAGGGAGGCCAGATGCTGAAAGATGCGCAGAGTCCTGAAACAGGCTTCTGTGCAATGGAGTGCAGCTTCCTGAGGTTTGGGGGCTACAGGGCCAGAGCAGGAGTCCCAGCCCTCCCTCCTGCCAGGGTGAAAAGTCTAATAGGAGACTCCCCAAGAAACTGGGACCCCTCTAAACGCTGAAGTAGGAGTAAACGCTGACGCCTTTCCAAACTCCATGGAGCCGTCCCAGGCTGGCAAAGAGTGTTTGATTGCAGCCCACACTCCTACCCTATAGTGGCCTGGAAAACCTCCAGCCAAGGATTCTTTCAGAAGTGGTCTAGACTGGCAGTGCCCTCAGGTGCCCGACAAATGCAAAACTAAGCCAGGAAGCCAGGCTTTTCTTTTGTTCCCCACGTACAGTATCAGAGTTTCCTGATCAGTGTGCCCCAGAGAGCCTCGGGCTGCAGCTGGGACACAGCTGTGCAGGGACTGGCCCAGTGTGGCCTGGCTGGCCGAGGGCAGCTGGAACCCCGTGGGCCTCTCACCATCAGCCCAGGCAGCCTCAGACACTTCCCAGTGTGAAAAGGCTTGGGAAGCCCTGAGCTGGATGCCGGGAGCCTTGGGAAGACTTTAAGCACGGGAGAGAAAAGACCTGACTTTACGCACGGGAGAGAAAAGACCCGACGGCACAAAAGCTGCTCTGGCAACTGCACGGGGAGGGCCATGGAGAGCTGGGTATTGATCTGAGAGGGGACACCTAGGATTCAGGCATGGGGAAGTGGGTGCACTTCCCACTGCTCTGCAGAGCTCCTGTGCATGGCGAGGCTGGGCCCTGTGTGTGTGACCTCCTGAGCACACGCCATTGGACCTTCACCTACAGGCTGAACAACTCACTGGGCTGTAGGCACACTGGAGGGACAGGAAAGTGGAGAAGTGAGCCAGGGCAAGGTTGCTGGAGAGAAATAGCCTGCCCTGCTCCTTTTCTGGGAGGCTGGGGTGGACACAGAAGCAAGGGGCCTTTTTCTTGGGGATTTTCCCAGCCCTTCATTCACATTCATCCAATTCTATGGGAGAAAGTTCTGCCCTAGCCGGTTTGGCGCAGTGGATAGAGTGTCAGCCTGCGGACTGAAGGGTCCCAGGTTCAATTCCGGTCAAAGGCACAAGCTCATGTTGCAGGCTCGATCCCCAGTAGGGGGCATGCAGGAGGCAATCAATCAATGATTCTCTCTCATCATTGATGTTTCTATCTTTCTCTCCCTTCCTCTCTGAAATCTATAAAGATATATATTTTTTAAAAAGTTCTTCTATCTCTCCATCTGCCTCTGATGCAGCCCGAGCCAAGATCCCGCCACCCAGCCACCTCACCCCATCTTTCCCCACTCACTTCTTCATAGCTGGTTACTGAGCACAGCTGTGCTGGACATGGACCAACCCACCCCTGGGCCCAGGAGCTCGCAGTAGGCCGAGGAGGCAGGCTCACCAAGAGACCATCCCAGGACAGAGTGACAGTTCCTGAGTGCTGACCAGGGCTGCGCGCCTCCTAGCACTATTTCAAAACCCAGCCTCTGAGGGTGCTCTGGAAAGGGGGCTGGGCTGGGAGGTCAGAGCCCTGGGTTCTAGTCCCAGCTCTGGCATGAAGACTTTGGGCATTTGTGCAATGCCTGGTCCTTTCCTGGGCCTCAATTTCCCATCTGTTTAATGGGTATAAACAGGAGTGGGTATTAGTGCTTAACATTCCCCAGGCACTGTGCTAAGTGCTTTTCATGGATTATGTCACGTGGCTCTTCACTTCCGACTTAATGAATTCATCTGCGGAAAGCATTTAGCAGTGACTGGCATAGAGTAGGCACTCACTACTAACATCTCCATTTTACAAACCAGGAAACCGAGGCACAGATTAATTCGCCTAAGGCAACAGAGTCAGAGGCAGAACAGGGATTTGAACCACGTGGCCTGGCCTCAGTGTTCAGGGGCCCATATTCACAGTGCACTGTCCCCTTGGGGATACTGCCCCGGCCACTAGGGCCTGGAGGCTTCTGGAGTGATCTCAGGGAGGTCACCCCAGGTCAGGACAGGGAGTGACAGCAGGCTCGAAAGGCTTGGATTACATTTATTCCAAATGCAAACAGTTTACACAGCCCAGGTGCCGCCTGGCCGGCTTCTGAAGCACAATCAGCCAGGTGCTTTGCTCTGCACCAGCCAGTGCGGAAAGGCCTCTTCCTGGGAGAGCTGCAGGCTTAGAGCCTGGTGCCAGGTAGGACACAGCGGCAGGTGGGAGACTCTGGAGAGAGGGCAGAGTTGTCATAACAATAAGCCGGACCTACCACCCTACACACACATGCCTTACAACCCGGGGCTGGGTTTTGTGCCCGTTTGTCATTTGCTGGGACTGAGGAGAAAGGGGAGGAGGAGCCAGTTGGTCGCGATGGCCTTTCTAGGGCTCACACAGAATGCGCTGCTGCTGCTGCTGCTGCCCCTTTCCCACCCGGAGAGTTCCTGGAAGGCAGGGCCCCTGGGCTGATGGATGGGCTCACTGCCCAGCCCCCCCTCTGGTCTCCCGTCTCCCAGCCGGTACTCTGCTCTCCTTCCTCCCACCATGGCTTCAGTGTGATCACACACAGGTCTGACTCTGTCACTCCCCTGCTTAAAAGTCATCCAAGGCTCCCCGCTGCTCTCCGGATAAAGTGCCCACTCATGGTCTGGCATTCAAGGCCCTTCCGGGTCTGGGCCTTGCTTTCCCTCCATGAACCCGAGCTTCTGTTCCAACAAGCTCTTTGCATTTTCATGAAACATTGTGTGTGTGTGTATGTGTATACATGTGTGTGTATGCATGTGTGTACGTGTGTGTGTGTGCACATGTGCATGTGTGTGTATGTATACACGCGTATGTGTGTATATGTGTGCATGTGTGCATGTGTGCATGTATACATGTGTATGTGTGTATATGTGTGTATGTGTATATACGTGTGTATGTATACGTGTGCAGGTGTGTACACATGTGTATACGTGTGTGTATGTGTGTGTATGCGTGTGCACGTGTGTGTGTGTGTGTGTGTGTGTACACTGTGCATGGGCTTGCTTCTAGACTCTGGGCTCCTGCTCTCCCCCCTGCCTGGGAAGCCCTTCCCTAGTTTGCCTGCTCACCCTTGAAGATCCAGCACAAATGCCAGGTCCTGTGAAGCCTCTGTATCTCCTTCCATCCTTGTCTGTGTGTGTGGGGACCACTTTTCCTGCCTAGAAGCACCCCGGGAATTCCTGAGTTATTTCCTTTTGCATCTCTCCTGCATGGGCAGCTGGGGCCAGATCTGCTTCCCCTTGGGCACTGGCACATGACTAGGCCCAAGCTGGCAATGAAAGCTTATTGAGAGAATAACGTTCTACCTCTGCCAACAGGAGGCAGACAGACAGACAGATGCACCAGAGAGTGAGAACATTCCGAGCTGGGGAGTGTGACAGGCACACAGAGACAGGGAAGGGCAGAGAGCCCAGGAGAGGTAGAGGGAGCAGCCAGAGGCCTGACCCACCTGGCTTTTGTCCAGAGCCTCCTGGACCACCCGGGTTGTGCAGCCTGCGTGGCAGGGGGTGAGGTACTCCACACGGGTGCTGGGGTCGCAGACCGGGTTGAAGTCATCCGGAGGGCAGGCGCAGGGCTCCATGCAGCCTGGGAAGGACTCCAGTCCAGGCTGGGACCTGGTGCAAGAGAAGGCCAGAGGGTTGGCCTGGCTCTCCCTCCCTCAGGCCACAAACCAGAGCTACCTTAGCCCTCAGCCTGGCTCCCCACTGAGAGAGCCGTGGCCAGAGATGTCCACCCCATGCGGGTCCTACGCTGCCCCGGCTGCCCCATGACGTGTGGAGGTGAGCGCCTTGCAGTGGAGGCGTGCGGGCAGGAAGATGGCTAGGAGCTCCAGGGCCTCCTGATGGGGAGGTGGGGAGCAGAGGGGACCAGAGGCCTCTGGACTCCTCCCGCCCCAAGAGCCGGTGCTGTTTGAACTGCTTCTGTGAACATCTCTGCGCCTCGGGGGTTCTTCTTTAGGGAACATGAGATAAATTCCTCCTAGAATCTAGTTTCAGGTGAAAAGTGCCTTTTTCTCAATGTAACTGGATTACTTCTTTTTCTTGGAAAATTTGAGCTGTGTGTGTGGAACTCAGGGCACCTGACTGTCTGTGGGTCTCCGACCTGCTCCTGCCTCTCTCTGGGCCTCAGTTTCTCTTTCTGTCACCTTGACTGAGGATCCCCCACCCCATCACCATTCTCCAGTCTCAGACCTCGCAAAACTCTCACTACCCTGTTCACTGTGTCTAGGGCACGTGTTATGTCCCACCTGCCTTCCAAGTCCCAAGGGGGGCCCCCACTCTAGTCAGCCAGGGCAAGATGGGGCAGGAGACGAGGAGAGAGGCTGTCCCAGGGGAGGGGCAGAGGTGCCCTGGGACTCAAATGTGAGCTGGCATCACAGCTTGGAGGGAGGAAACCTGCCAAAGAGCCAATGGCCCGCTGAGAGCAGGAGGCCAGCGGGGCAGCTGGAGGTGCTGTGGGCCTGGGGAGGGGAGGTGCAGGCAGAGGCCCAGGCAGCGATCAGTGTCATTAGTTGGGCTGGAGTATGAGAAATTCTGTTCAATTTGCTCACTTGGTCCAGAAAGGCTTCTTCAGTGAATTAGAACCCAAAGTTCAGTGAGTAAATTGCAAGAATATAGCCCTAGCCTGTTTGGCTCAGTGGATAGAGTGACGGCCTGTGGACTAAAGGGTCCCAGGTTCCATTCGGGTCAAGGGCACATGCCCCAGTTGTGGGCTTGATCCTCCCAGTAGGGGGAGTGCAGGAGGCAGCCAATCAGTGATTCTCTCTCATCATTGATGTTTCTATCTATCTCTCTCCCTTCCTCTCTGAAATCAATAAAAAAATATTTTTTAAAAAAGAATATAGATGAGAACACAGGTGAAGTGAGATGTCAGAGTTAAGGAGAGAGGGAGAAGAAAAGAGAAATAAGTTATGTGGTATAGGCTTTTTAAAAAATCCTCACTCGAGGACATGCAGCGAGAGACAAGGAGGGAGAGAGGGAGGGAGGGAGGGGAAGAGAGGAAGGGAGAGAAGGAGAGAGGGAGAGGGAGAGAGAAAGAAACATCCATGTGAGAGAGAAACATTGATCAGTTGGCTGTCGCATGCTCCCCGACTGGGGATCAAATCCATGACCAAAGTATGTGCCCTGACGGGGAATTGAACGGGCAATTCTTTGGTGCACAGGATGATGCTCAACCAACTGAGCCATTACAGTGGGGATAGGCCAGTTTAAAATATATATATATATATTAACATATTCATTTACTTTTTATTCCAAAAATCAATTCACCCAGGGCCTGGCTGAAGCCCTCTTGCTGGGCTCTGCACACAGAAGGCCCCACCCTGGATACCAGAGATGCCTCTCTGGGGAAGGAGAAGGAAAGGGAGGAGGGAAAGGAGATGGGGAGAGGTCTGTGAGGTGGGACCTGGGACAGGGAGGCCAGGACTGAGCATTTCTGGAACCTGAGCCAAGTCCCCACCCACTCCTGTCACACAGGAGCCCCAGGTGCAGAAAGCTGGCACCCGGTGGAGGGAGCAGATGCCTGGGAGAGGCAGGAACAGAGAAAGTTGGGGAATTCTAGCTGAGCGTCAGGCCAGCCTAAGCCTGGAACAGTTCCTGGGAAAAATGAAATCATCCTGGAGAAGAGGCAGCCGTGTAACTTCCAACATCCTCTCCAAGTTGCTCCCGAGGGGAGAAGGTATGTGTATGGGGGCGGTGGGGTGGGGAGCAGGGGTGCCAGAGAGGGAAGGAGAGAGTCATCAGAGGATTTCCTGCTGGGGGCTGCAGACAGATGCTGCCCCACAGACGTGAAAAAAAGAATTCTGGAATTTCAGGGCCATGGAACAACAGAATTTAGCTCCCAGGCTCAAAAACCAAGAATCTCCGAGGTCTCCAGGGCAACCCCTTCCCAAAGCATAAGTCTCCTCTGCAGGGTCCCTGGTAGGGGCCTCTCAGCCCCTGGTCACCCCCTTCTCCCCCTCGCCCCCAGGATGGAGAGCCTGCTCCCTCCTGGGTAGGCCTTTCCTCTGCCGGGGAGCAAAGCCTTCCTTAGGCTGAGCTGTGTCCTGCTCCTCTGGGGCGCCCACCTCGACTGGCACACAGCGCGTGTCCACTCTGCAGACGCCATGTCCACAAGAGGCTTTGCTCTGATCCAGCCTCCATCCCTCCCCAGGCCTGAGCTCTCAGGCCAGTGCAATTCCTTCCCTCCCTGCCCCTTCTAGTGCTGCCTGACACGTTCACTGGAGAGGCAGGTCCCACTGCTCATAACTGTGTCCAGTGGGGAGAGGAGGAGACAGGGATATGGGGGAGGTGAGATTTGAGGTGCCCCACTGGCCTGGCCTTGCTTGGGCCACCCCCTTCCTGGTCCCCACCCTCTTCCATGCTTTGGTTCCCAGGTTCTCACACATACTCACCCAGGCCCGTGGAAGATGCCTGCGATCTGGTGGGTAGGGCAGCCCATGAAGAAGAGGGGCAGGGTGAAAAGTAGGCAGAACAGCGCCCCCAGCAGGCAAAGGACACTGCAGCGCATGGGACCCAGGCGGAGGCGCTTGACCAGGATGCCCCCCACGACGATGCCCACGATGGCCGAGGGGATGGAGAGACAGCCAATGAGCATGTTGGCATAGGACGCTGTGATGGAAAACTGGCGTTCCAGGAACTTGGGCAGGAAGGTGGCCATGCCTGCCACCATGGATGACACGCACACCTGGGACAGGACCACCAGCAGGAAGATGGGGTGTCGCAGGGTTCGAAGCAGCACCCTGGGGAAGACTGTTGGGGTGAATGGGGAGAAGGTCAGGGTGGGCAGCCACTCATGTCATTCACTTCTGTTCCATCCTGCCCTGTTCAGTTTACACTGTTCCATTCCTTCCATCCCAACTCAGTCCATTTGATTGTTACATTCAATTCTATCCTAGTACATCTGACTCCTTTCCATTTAATTCCAGTTCATTTTTGAAATTCTGTTTCATTTTATTTCATTGAATTGCATTGCATGTTATTTCAACTGTGTTTCTTTCCATTCCATTCAATTCAAAATTCTATGCCATATACTTCTACTCCATACCATCCTATCTGATTCTATTTCATTCATGCCACCCCATCTCATTTCATTCATTCTGCTCTACTTATTCATCTTTTCTTCTTTTCCCCCCACTTGGCCCTTTCCATCCTGTCCTGCTATAGCTCTTTCAAAGCAGCCCAGGCCTTTGCCTTCCCTTCTTTGTCCCCAACACGGGACATCTCCTCCCTGATCTCTCCATCCTTAGTTCATGTTTCTCCAGAACACGTTACCTAACATACTACACGTTTTACTTATTGGACCATTCTGTTGTCACCCACCAGAATGCAAGTTTCATTTAGAGCAGGGATTTTTGTCTGTTGGGTTAATTGCCGGATTTCCAGAGCCTTGGGCACAGTAAGCATGTTGGCATGAGTGAGGGCATGAATGAATGGACATACAGACTAACATGTGGTCAAATGTCAACATGTTGGGGCGATCTGAGACCTCCAGGTAAGGTGAAACCTGAGCAGGCTGGGTGCTGGGCGGCTTCCTGGAGGGGGGGCCTGAGGAATGGGAGGGTCTGGAGAGGTTGAGTGAGAAAGAAAAGGAATTTCTAATAGGGGCACCGCAGGGGCCAAGGCCTGGAGGCAGGAAGAGAAGCGATGAGCTCCCAGTCTCCTGCTGGCTCCTAAACTGGCGCCTGGGTACAGGTTTCCTCACTGCAAGTCTGCTCAACGGAGGGCACCTGACACTGGGGAGCCCAAGCTCTGGCTTCAGGCCTTCAACAGCAGGAGCCACCAAGGTACAGCCAAGAAGTCACTTCTGTTCTGACAGGAGTGACTCTCTCCACTAACAACAAAAGAGGAAGAGATGTGTTTCCGCCTGCAGGTGAGATGGAGAGAGGAGGAAAGGCCTTTCTAAGAAGAGGTATCAGAGGAACAAACCACTTGCCAGACTGGGCTGGTCGGGAAACATGACCAGGGGGCTTCTCTGGGCCCAGTGGGCGGGGAGCGTCCCTTCAGCTCCTGCAGCAGCAGGGCCAGGGCCTCTGTCACGGGAGATTTCTGCCGCCTCAGAGCACGGCCAGAGCCAAGCCAGCTGGTTCCCTAGCCCCCCGGGCGGGCCTGGGGCTGTCTTCATGGGAGCCAAACAGTCCGGGCAGGGGAGGTGGGAGCAGGGGCTGTGGAATTCCCCTTCATCCATGTCCCAGGCCTGCCTCCGGTCCCCAGTCCCTTGTCACATACAGAGAACAGTCAGCCAGGATTCGAAGCAGGGACATGTGATGCCAGGCCTTCGGCTCCAGTCTCCCTCCCTCCCTCCCTCCCTCCATGAGCTGCCCGTCCAGGATTGGCCTGGGCCTGGCCCAAGCTGTACAGGTGCCCTCATTGTACAGGTGGCAGGGACTCACCCCAGTTTGGCTGTAGAGGCTGGGGCAAGTCTAGAAGTTGCTGGGGGTTTCCTGACTCAGTATAAGGG
>NW_005359225.1:2517140-2540522 GCF_000412655.1 Myotis brandtii
CCCTGCCATATTCCTGGGCCTCTAGCTGCCTGACTCCATCTACTAACTGTTTCCATCCCATTCTCCTGTGCCAATAACTTGCAGTGCCCATTTGCTATCTCCAGCATCGGCAGCCTGGTCCTAGAACAGATGGAAAATTCTTGAAGGGCACTTAGGGTACTTGAAGGGAAACCCCAGGGTCCATCTCCAGCTCAGAAGGGTGTCTGATCCATTAGGCAGAGGCTTCCCTTGGCTTAGCACAATGTCTCCCCATCAGACAAGCCAGGCCTCTCTCCACTCAGAGGCTACGTCTGCCTTATCAGAAAGGGCCTCCCACAGCTCAGAGGCCAGGTACCCCCCTCAAATAGAACAGACTCCCCCCCACCCCCCAGTTTAGGGACTGTGTTTCTTCCACTCACCAGAGACTTCCCTTAACTCAAGGACAATGTCTCCCCCATCAGACAGGGGCTCCTCCAGCACAGAGGCCAGGCCTCCTCCATTAGACAAGGCAGGTGGGTTCTCCCTCCATTCAGGGATTATGTATCCGCCATTGGACAGGGACCTCCCCCAGCACAGACACTTGTCTCTCCCCTCAACCAGGGCCTCTCCCCCTCAGGGACTATGTCTCCCCTATCAGACAGGGGACTTCCTTAGCTCAGGGACTGTTTTCCCCAAGAGTTTAGGGCTCCTCCAGCTGGAGGACCATGGTTCCTCCTCCCTCTGCTCCTCCATGGTTCCAGGGGGTCAAGGCCAAGCCTCAGGGTCAGACTGGTCCCTCTGGAGTCTTGCAGAAGGCCCAGCAGCCAGTTGGCTGGCCGGTTTCCCACAGGCTTGTGTAGAAGTTAAAACAACCAGAGACAATCTGGCCCCAGACACCCACTCCAGGACCTAGTTTCAGTGACTGGCTCCAACTTCTCTCTGGGCAGGAGCCAAAGCAATGATTAATAAGCTCCCCCATGGAGCAGCGTGCCAGCACCCCCAGCAGCTGAGGGTGAGCTGAGGCTAAGGAGCCCAGGCCCCTCCCTCTAGGCCCAGCTCAAAGGGGTCCACGCCCCCTTTCCCTGGGACGCTGGAGAACTGGGGGCTAGATGACTGATATCCCAACATCATGTCTTAGGAAACGTTTCCCAAGGATTGGGCTTAATTAAATTCCTATTGCAAAAGTCCTTAGTGGGAACATGATGTAAACCCTGTGGTTATCACCCCCTTAAACCACAAGCAGCTTGATTTATTATCCCAGGATACAGTCAGAATAATAACAGTAGTGCAAGGAGTGATAATTGAAATAATAATTGTACCTTATATAAGTAGAGTTTAAAAAAATAATATACGAAGGGCTTTCCATTCATCATCCCATTTGATTTTTCTAATAGTCCTTGAGAAAGGATTACAGACCCGATCTTTCAGGTGAGGAAACGCAGGTTAGGGGAGGAAAGGAACTTCCGTAAGACTGTGCACTGGTCAGTGTTGGGGCCTCTAATCCAGGTCTCTGACCTGACGTCCAGGGTCGTACAAGAGCCTGGCTCACAGCAGGCAATCAGTGGTCATGGGATCAGAATCTCCAGAGAGGATGGCCTGGTTATAACAAGGACCCTGGTTACTGATCAACTGAGCTCATAGTCTCAGGATTAGGGTGGCATGGATCTTAGATCATTGAATCTACCCCCGCCCCCCAACCCCAATGCACAGATGGGAAAACCAAGGCCCAGAGAGGAGCAATCGTCCAGGACAAAAGTCCAGGTTTCTGCACTTTAGCCCAGAGCTCCCTCTACCCAAACCACTGCCTGGGAATTTAATATTTACTGAGAGCCCTCTGCTAGTGGGGCTCAGTGGTAGCTGGGAGAGGGGGTCACAGATGACACAGGCCCTGGCCTTCAGGAGCTCACTGCTGGGGGAAGGACTGGACCAGTGTGCAGCACAGATCTGAGCTGATCTGGAAGCCCTAAGGGTTCAGAGAGCCGAGAGGAGGGGAGCCAGGCTAGGTGAGCCAAGGAGAGCAGTGGCACTTGATTTTGACCTAGAGGAACAAGGAAGATTTTGATAGCAATAAAAAATGATGTTCCAGGCAGAGGGGGTCATATGAGCAGAGACTCACAAGAAGTGTAGGGTGCTCAGGAGAGGCCTATAGGTATGGAAGATGAATCAAGAAAGACAGGAAGGGGCTAGAGCTTGTACAGTCTCAAATGCCCCTCCAGCTCTGGCCTGAGCTCACCTACCTTTGATGAACTGGACCACGGTCAGGTCTGGTGCAATCTGGGCTAGGCCATCCTGCTTCTTTGGGGACTCCTCAGGGGTCTGCTCAGAGGAGTCTTTACCCTGGGAAGACACAACCAAGGGGGTCAGGTGGACAAGACATCCTGCTCAGAGATGCTTGTGGGCTGGGGAAGGGAACTCTGGGAGAGGAGGGGGTGGGGGTCTGTCACCTCCTCAGGAGCAACAGGGGCCAGCAGTGATCTATTTGTTCTTGGCCCTATAGGTACATAACAAGTGTTTTTTTCTCTCTGTATGTGTTTTTAAGAAAACAGATTTTATCGCCCAGCAATTAAAAGTATTCAAACATGTATTTTCTACATAATTTATTGTGAGGTGACCAATGTTAAATAAAATATTAATTTTCATCATTTGCTTCAACTCATGACTTCTTGACTAATTCTTTGTTTTGCCTTCCAAAATGTCAATGCCACACCTCTGAGGCAATGAAGAATTTTTAAACACCACAGCTAAGAACTTGAATATTCATTCATCTGCAATTACCTATATGCTTGTTACATGCAATTGTACTTCTAGTGGTTTAGTCATTTTCTATGATAAGTTTTTGGAAAACATTCATCATACAAGTAGTTTTGAAAGAATGGATGAAATTCCAGTGGTCAAACTTTGTCTTCACCATCATTAACATCATCATAATCACCAACGTTACCATGAAAATTACCACCATAACTCCAGTCATCATTAGTATTCCCATCATCTTAAATATCACCCCATTCACATCACCAATATTATCATGAATAAATGACCAATATTGTCCTAATTATTATCATTGTTTCTGTCATAGTCACCCACCACCAGCACAATCAATTATCATCATCACTGTCACCTGACACTTCAGAATCACTAATGAAATCATGACTCTAAGAATCACCAATACCATTATCACTGTCTCTAATATCATCATTATCCCTGCCACTGTCTTTCTTGCCATCAGCATCACCAACCTCTATCTGAACTTAACACCACACCGCTACCTCCAGTTATTATATCACTCATGGCTATCATCACTTGGAAAGTCACCATAGCAAGAGCCTCCAGTGACCTATGCCTTCCTAGAGGTTGCGGTTGGTTGGGCCTACAGGCTTATCTGTCCTATACTGTCTGCCGTGAGAAGAAGAGAAGAGGGTTGGAGAGGCAAGAGGCAACAGCTCCTCTCCTCTCACATGAGTCAGGCCACACTCGGAGAGGATTGCTCAGCTCTACCCTCACACTATGAGGGGACTCATGGACACCCTGGAGTGTGACCTCCCAGCTGCGCGAGGGTGGCCTACAAAAGAGGACTTTTATCCTGGGAAGGAAGAGACGCCGGGCCACAATCACGTCTTCTGATTGTCAGAAGGGAAGGAGGAAATTATGAGAATGATTAATGGTTACTAAGCACCTGTTATAAGCCCGGTGCTATTCTAGCAACTAATGCATTAACTCATTGAAACCTCACAGCAACCTTCTGAAGTAGGTACCATTATAATCCCTATTTTTAGGGGATAAAATGGAGACACAGAGAGATAAAGTAACTTGCTTGGTCACACAACTAGTAAGTGGTCTGGCTATGATTTGAACTCAGACAGCTCGACTCCAGAGCCTCTATGCCAGGGGTCCTCGAACTTTTTAAACAGGGGGCCAGTTCACTGCCCCTCAGACTGTTGGAGGGCCGGACTATAGTTTAAAAAAAACTATGAACAAATTCCTATGCACACTGCACATATCTTATTTTGAAGTAAAAACAAAACGGAACAAATACAATATTTGTATTTGCATGTGGCCCGCGGGCCGTAGTTTGAGGACCCCTGCCTATGCACTTGGCTGGTTCACCCTGAGCGAAGGGGGAACCAAGGTCACTGAGTGCTGAGTATTCCACCCGCCTTGCTCTAATATAATATTTTCTTGCAGGTATTATTATTGTGCACAGTTTTTAGATGAAGAAATGAAATCTTGGAGAAGTTGCTACTGGCACAGGCTCATTCTAATGTAAGTGATCAAGTGGGTCTGATTTCACTCCATTTTTCTCCGCATCCTAAGGCCAGAATTAGAAGTAACATGTTCTATGGAGGAAGACTGAAGCCCAGTGTCAAGAGCACCTTGGAGGAGGCTGCCCTGGGAGGAAGTGAGTTCCCCATAACTAGAAGCATGCAAGCAGAGGCTGACTTCCCCTTGGTCCATGCGGGAGGGCAGGTTGGGCTGGAAAACTTACCTGGGGGTCCTCTGGTTCTGCCTCTTATGGACAAAAAAGAGGTTGCGTAATAAAACTGACAAGTGCAGTGATGGAAAGGAACCTCACAGGAGGATCTGATCATAAATTTCTAACTGGGCAGGTCATGTGAGTAGTCACACCCCAGGCCTATGACATTTATAGTACAAGATTTATCTCTGCCTTAAGCAAGTCCTGTCCGTTGTTCTTGTGCATCTAGGCCAACACACCTTTGAAATGCCAGAGGAATCCTCTTTCGCAGACCCTCAGAGACATCCTCAGGAGAACCTATATCTTAACTATGCTATCCCTTGCTTTCTCCCACCTTCATTGCTCCCTGACTCCAAACGTATAAAGAAAACTGCAGAACTGTTATTCTCCGGAGCATCTGAAATCTTGCTTCCCAGCCACTGTCATCAGGTTGGTTCAAATAAATCATATAAAGCTCTTCTCTTCCCACGGAGCCTTTGTCCCTACAGGCCTCACCCTTCGGTCTGTGTCTAACACTTTCTCTTTCCTTTCTCACCTTTTTATTTTTTTATTTTTAAGGGAGCCACTGGAGGCAAATACTGGATTTTCCCACATTTCAGAACCTCATGCCCGCCCCCATCCCAGGGGCAGGCTGTTCCAGTCTTCTCCCACCTGGCTCCCGGGTGCTGGTTGGCTCAAGACTGGCCTCGCCCAGCAGGGAAATCCATTCAAACATCAATTCTTGTGGTTTTCCCCTCTTGGGCTATTCCTTTCTCCTTTCTTTTATTTCAGCAGGTAGCAAAGCTCTGGGTTTCCTGGCTTCAGGGGAGGTTTGCGGCAGGACAGAAAGCAATTCTCCATTGCTTTCAGATTTTCCTTCCCTGCCTTTGTTCCCAAAGCCTGAGGCCATTGAAAAAGTATGCTGGGTGTTGTGTATGTATGTGTGTGTGTGTGGAGGGGGGGCGGGGCGGAGGAGGGTGCGAGGAGAAGGAGAGGCCTTTGGGAATGAGGGGTGAAGGGGTGGGGTCAAGCCGTCTGTGGGTTCCATGAGCAACAGAGAACAGTTTACCTCGAGGGGGCAGGCTGCAGGCTAACCTGGGGAGGCTGGGCTCCCTTGTCCTCAGCTACACCGAACTCCTACCTCCAAGCTTGTTGAGGGGGACCACGTGGGACAGGATGGACTTATGCTGCATTTCTTTTTTTCCTTTTTTTCATATATTTTTATTGATTTCAGAGAGGAAGGGAGAGAGAGAGAGAGTAACATCAATGATGAGAGAGAATCATTGATTGGCTGCCTCCTGCACACCCCCTACTGGGGATCAAGCCTGCAACCTGGGCATGTGCCCTTGGCCAGAATTGAACCTGGGACCTTTCAGTCTACAGGCCAACGCTCTATCCACTGAGCCAAACCGGCTAGGGCTGAGATTGCATTTCTTGCTGATCTGGCAGGATGGGCGTTCCATGTGAAAGTTAAGTTAATTTTCAGAGAAGATAAAGAAGTGTTTATACTTGGTATGAGTCGAAGCTTGTTCATGATCTCTCCCCTGCTAGTCTCTGAGATCTGCAAGAGCCCACCCCCACCCCAGGGGCACACTGTCCCAGCCTTCTTCCACCTGGCTCCCTGGTGCTGGTTGGCTCAAGACTGGCCCTCAGGGACCCTGTTCTCTGTCAAAACTCTGGTGCTTGCCCAGCCAGCGTGGCTCAGTGGTTGAGCATCGAACTATGAACTAGAAGTCCCGGTTTGATTCCTGGTCAGGACAATTGCCCAGGTTGTGGGCTCGATCCCCCCTGGGAGGGCATGCAGGAGGCAGCCAATCAATGATTCTCTCTCATCATTGATGTTTCTATCTCTCTCTCCCTCTCCCTTCCTTTCTGAAATCAATAAAATAAAAACAACTACAACAACAACAAAAAACCCTTTGGTGCCTAGCCAAGGGCCTGGGGCAAAATAGCAGATATCTGATAAATAGAGGAAAGAAGGAATGCAAGAAGTGGTTCCAACAGGTAGTGGGTGCAGCCAATGCCAGGCTCTTGGAAGAAAAATGAGAACGTCAACAGGAGATACTATCATGCTGCAAGTAAACTCTTAGACTGCTGCTGGCTCAGAGCGGGGCAGAGGGTCTACACCAAGCACCCCAGGGGCCTAGCAGAATGGAGATGGCAGGCACACCAGGCCACTGGCTCTGTACGCACGCTCCCGCTCCATCCTCACTGGGACCTGCAATGGAAGAGACTTAAGCACTCCACACGCAAGCAAACACGCTGTGAGGTTAGGTAACTTGCTCAACATCACACAGCTAGAAAGTGGCAGAACTAAGATCTGAGCTCAAACCTGCCAAGTAGGAAACTCACGCTTCATCCACTGAGCCCTGTAAGTCAGAGCCCCTGGTGCAGAACTGGCAGAATTAGGAGGCCCCTTTGTGGTGCGATGTGAAGGAGCCTGAAATCCCACCATTCTGTCCCGTTTCTCCTGGTGAGGTATGGTGGGGCTGTTATTCATTTATACCTTAGAGCTGTGCTGTCTGAGCCACCGGCCCACGTGGCACTGAGGACTGGAAATATGGCTAGTCCCAACTGGGATGTGACATAAATATAAAAGACACATTGAATGTCACAGCCTTAGCATGAAAATGAAAGAATGGACAATATCTCATTATTAATGTGGACACAAAGGGGCTCTATAATAAAACTGACCAGTCCAAGTAACCTCACCCGGTGATCTGGTCATAAATTGCTAACTGGGCAGGTCATGGTGGGTAGTCACTCACCAGGCATATAACTTCTTTAGTAAAAGCTTATATTGCCTTAAGCAAGTTCTGCCCATGGTTTCTGTTCATCTAGGTCAGTGGTCGGCAAACTGCAGCTCGGCAAACTGCAGCTCGTGAGCCACGTGTGGCTCTTTGTCCCCTTGAGTGTGGCTCTTCCACAAAAAAACGACTTCTGCTCATGGGGCACGAAGTTTCAATCGCACTGTACGTGCGCGCCTACACGTGGTATTTTGTGGAAGAGCCACACTCAAGGGGCCAAAGAGCCGCATGTGGCTCGCAAGCCGCAGTTTGCTGACCAGGGATCTAGGTTAACACACCTTTGAAAAGCCTTTTTTTCAGACTCCTGGGAAGCCTAACCACCCTTAAGGGAGCACATAATCTTCTCTTTAAAAAAAAAAAATGTTTTCATTGATTTGAGAGAGAGAGAAACATTAATCGGTTGCCTCCTGCACACGCTCTGACCGGGAATCGAACCCACAACCTGGGCATGTGCCCTGACCAGGAATCGCCTTTCCATGTAGGAGATGACACTCAACCAACCGAGCCACACCGGCAAGGGCGAGGGAGCACATAATCTTGTTAACTGTCCTGTAATCCTATCCCACCTTGCTTTCTCCCACCTCCATGTAATCTTCCTTACATTCCCTCCTTAATTCCAAATATGTAAAAAATTCCAAAACTGTCATTCTCCAGAGAATTTGAGATCTTGCTTCTCAGCACTGTCATCAATTTGGCTCAAATAAACACATAAAAATTCCCTACAGGTTTGAAGTTTCTTATGTTAACATTAATTTTTTATATTTATGATATACTACAATGATAATATTTTAGATGTAATGGGCTAAATAAAATTTATTATTAGAGAATCATTGATTATCCAAGAAAATAACAACTACAAAACAGCAGGTGTAGCCATACTTATATCTGACAAAAGAGATTTTAAGATAACAAAGGTAACAAGAGACAAAGATGAACATTTTATAATGATAAAAAGAACACTACATCAAGAAGACATAACACTTCTTAATACACACCCAATCAGGGAACACCAAAATATATAAAACAGAACTAAAGGGAGAAACAGACCAAAACAGTCATAGTTGGGGACCTTAATACTCCATTGACAGCTCTAGATAGACTATCCAAACAGAAAAATCAATAAAGAAATATCAGCCTTAAATGACACATTAGACCAAATGGACATAATTGACCGTTACAGAGCCTTTTGTTCCAGAACATCAGATTATACATTTTTCTCCAGTGCACATGGAACATTCACAAGGGTAGACCATATGTTGGGTTACAAAACTAGCCTCAACAAATTTTAAAAGATTGAAATTATATCAAGCATATTGCCTGACCACAATGCTTTGAGATTAGTAATCAACTGCAAAAAGGAAGAAAAGAAACCCACAAATACATAGAGATTAAATAACATACTAATAAAAAATGATTGGGTCAAAGAAGAAATAAAAGGTGGGATCAAAAGGTATATAGAGACAATATGACATTCCTGAAATGCAGCAAAAGCAGTAATAAGTGGGAGTTTATATCATCACAGGCCTATCTCAAGAAACAAGAGAAATCCCAAGTAAACAACCTAACATTATACCTGAAAGAATGAGAAAAAGAAGAACAAAAGCAACCCAAAGTCAGCAGGAGAAAGGAAATAATAAAAATTAGAACAGAATTGAATGAAAGAGAGAACAAAAGACTATAAAAAACTAATACAACAAAGAACTGCTTCTTTGAAAATATTAATAAAACTAATAAACCCTGCCTAGACTCACTAAAGAAAAAAGACTCATATAAACAAAATCAGAAATGAAAGAGAAGTTACCACAGACATTATAGATATACAAGGATCATACTAGAATACTATGAAAGACTATATGCCACCAAATTCAATAACCTAGAAGAAATGGGTAAGTTCCTAGAAATATATAACCTTCCTAGACTGAATCATGAAGAACTGGAAAATCCAAGTAGACCAACAGTGAGTAAATTGAAACAACCATCAAAAACCTCCCAAAAAATCCAGGACCAGATGGGTTCACTAGTGAATTCTACCAAACATTCAAACATACCTATCCCCCTCAAACTCTCAAAATTAAAGAAGAGGCAATAATCCGTAATACATTTTATGAGGTTAACATAACCCCAATACCAAAACCTGGCAAGGATAACACAAAAAAAGAAAATTACAGACCAATAACTCTGATGAATACAGATGCAAAAATCTTAAAATACTAGTAAATCAAGTACAACAACACATTAAAAAAATTATACATCATGATCAAGTGGGGCTCATTCCAGGGGCACAAGGATGATTCAACATATGCAAATCGATCAATGTAATACACCACATTAACAAAAGAAAGGATGAATATCATATGATCTTATCAATAGATACAGGAAAAGCATTTGATAAGATACAACACCCATTTATGATTAAAACACTCAGTAAAATGACAAACCCTCAGCCAATATCATACTCAATGGTGAAAAACTGAAATCATTTCCTCTAAAATCAGGAACAAGACAGGGATACCCACTCTCAACATAGTTCTGGAAGTCCTAGCCAGAGCAAGCAGGGAAGAGAAGGAAATAAAAGGCATCCAAATTGGGAAGGAAGAAGTAAAAATGTCACTTTTTGCAGATGACAAGATTCTCTGTATAGAAAACCCTAAAGATTCCACCAAAATTCTATTAGAAACAATAAACAAATACAGAAAAGTTGCAGGATACAAAACCAATGTACAAAAATTGATTTTTATACTTAGTTCTTATATACAAATGATGAAACTTCAGAAACAGAAATAAAAAAACAATTCTTTTTGCAATTCAACCAAAAGAATAAAGTACCTAGGAATAAACTTAACAAAGGGTGGGAAGGACCTATATACTGAAAACTACAAAGCATTATTAAAAGAGATTGAAAAAGCCTTGGCTGGTGTGGCTCAATTGGTTGGAACCTCGTCTGTACACTGAAAGGTGGAGGGTTCAATTCCCAGTCAGGGCACATACCCGGGTTGTGGTTAGATTCCTGGTCAGGGTTGTACGGGAGGCAACCAGAGGCAACTGATTGATGTTTCTCTCTCTCTGCCTCCCACTCCCTTTCTCTCTATCTAAAAATCAATAATAACATATCCTTGGGTAAGAGAGAGAGAGAGGAGAGAGATTTTGAAAAAAGCATAATGAAATGGAAAGATATTCTGTGTTCATGGACTGGAAGAATCAACATAGTTAAAATGGCCATTTTACTGAAAGCAATATATGGATTTAATGCAATCCCCATCAAAATCCCAATGTCATTTTTTAAAGAAATAGAACAAAAAAGCAATCATCAGATTTGTATGGAGCCACAGAAGACCCGAAGAGCCAAAACAATGCTGAGAAAAAAGAACAAAGCTGGAGGTACCACACTACCTGACTTCAAATTGTACTACAGAGCTATGATAGCCCAAACAGCGTAGTATTGGCAGAAAAACAGATACACAGACCAATGGAACAGAACTGAGAGCCTAGAAATAAAACCACACGTATATGAGCAAATAATTTTTGACAGAGAAGCCAAAAACACACAATGGAGAAAAGAAGGCCTTGTCAATAAACAGTGCTGGGAAATTGGAAAGCCACATGCAAAAGAATGAAATTAGATTACAGTTTGTTTCCATGTCCAAAAATTAATTCAAAATGGATCAAAGACCTAAATACAAAATCTGAAACAATAAATTATACATAGGTATTAAACTTATGGATCTTGGCCTTAGAGAACATTTTATGAATTTGATCCCAAAAGCAAGGGAAGTAAAGGCAAAAATAAATGAAGGAAGATTATATTAAACTCAAAAGCTTCTGCACAGCAAAAGAAACTGCCAACAAAAACGAAAGGCAACCACCTGAATGAGAGATGATATTTGCAAACAAGAGCTCCAACAAGGAGTTAATATCCAAAATATATAAAGAACTCATTCAACTCAACACCAAATAAACAATCCACTTAAAAAGGGGGCAGGGGACATGAACAGCACCCCTCCCAAGAAGACATACAAATGGCCAACAGATATATGAAAAGAGGCTTAACTTCACTCCCTACTGGGGAAATGCAAATCAAAACTACAATTATTAGAATGGCTATTATCAACAAGACAAGTAATATCAAGTGTTGGAGAGGGTGTGGAGTAAAAGGAACCCTCCTTCACTGCTGGTGGGAATGTCAACTGGTACAGCCACTATGGAAAACAATATGGTGGTTCCTCAAAAAATTAAGAATAGAGTTACTCTATGACCCAGCAACCCCTCTTTTGGGTATCTACCCCAAAATTTGAAAACATTTATTCACAAAGATATAGGCATCCCAACGTTCACTGCAGCATTATCTATGGTGGCCAACCAAAGTGTCCTTCAATAGAGGATTGGATAAAGAAGAGGAGGTACATGCTACTATGAAATACTACTCAGCCATAAGAAAAGATGAAACATTTCCATTTACGACAACATGGATGGACATTGAGAAAATTATACTAAGAGAAACAAGTCAGTCAGGAAAAGCTAAGAACCGTATAATTTAACTCATATGTGGGATATAAAACAGAAACTCATAGACACACCCAACGTTCACTGCAGCATTATCTATGGTGGCCAACCAAAGTGTCCTTCAATAGAGGATTGGATAAAGAAGAGGAGGTACATGCTACTATGAAATACTACTCAGCCTTCAGAAAAGATGAAACATTTCCATTTACGACAACATGGATGGACATTGAGAAAATTATACTAAGAGAAACAAGTCAGTCAGGAAAAGCTAAGAACCATATAATTTAACTCACATGTGGGATATAAAACAGAAACTCATAGACACAGACAACAGTATGGTGGTTACCAGAGGGAAGGATGGGGGTAGTAATAAATGGTAAAGGCGGCCAAATATATGATGACTGTGGGTGGTGGGTGTACAATGCAATATACAAATCACGTGTCATAGAAATGTACACTTGAAACCTATATGATCCTATAAACCAATGTCACCCCAATAAATAAAAAATATATATTATTAAAATCAATGTCTTTTATTTTTGAATGTAGCTACTAGAGCATTTAAAATGAACATGTGGCTCACATAATATTTATGTTGGACCTGCTGCCTAAAGAGAATGGGAATCTCCTTGTCCTGCCTCAGTCCTAGCCAGGCTCTGGGAGAGCAGTGTGGGAGGGTCCTGGTACCTGAGGGGGAGGGGTGCTAGGAGTGCGGTGCTGCCCCGAGAATGGAAGTAGGAAGGGCAGGGATAGACTGACGACTCCCCAGCTTTTCTTATCACGCAGGAGCAGGCTTTCCCTTTCGACAGGCAGAATCTTGCGAGTTCCTTGCCTGGGACTCCTCGTCCTCAAGTGAACAGTTAAAAACAACCACAATGTCATCTGTGGCCACGTGTACAACCCCGTATGGTCTACACTGCACTTTCACTTCCACCATGTCATTAATTCCCACAACAGGCTGGTGCAAGGGTTATTACTGCACCTATTCCCCAGAAGAAACTCGGGCCCCCCAAAGGGGAAGTGTCTCCTGGGGAGAATTTGGCAGAACAGGCACTTGAACTCAGATTCTCTGGTAGCCCCACCTCACGCCTGTCTCTCGCTGTGAAAGAGAACACGGGGGCTGGAGATAGGAGGGGAGGGACAGACTTTCAGGGGCTGGGGGTTCAGGGAAGGCATCCAGGGAGAAGTGAGGTTTGCGTTTGGGTAGACAGGAAGGGAGAAGTCATTTGAAGCAAGGGCACAGTGACACAGGCGAGGAGGCCAGGACACGTGGAATAGGGAAACCGAGACACATAAACAGCCACGTAGTTTACAGCCCTCGGGTACCAGGAACACCCTCGGTCCCTGGTTCCCGTCACTGTGCGCTCCACAAATGTCCACCCCCTCTTCCCAGATCTGCGCTGAGGACTCCTGACTAATAGCGGGCTCCAGAAACAGGAAACATGCCTCTGCTCAGAGCAGGGCTTGGAGTCCGACCCATCTGGCTGTGGTTTGCCCAGGTCAGCAGGCTGGCCCGAGGGCTGGTTAGAATTTCCCCTCTTGGGGCTGCGTGGTGCTGACTGCTGCAAGCCTGCAGGGCACGGGACACTGTGTGGTCTGCTGTGTGGAAGGCCCCGCCGTCCGTCTGCCGGGCCATCATGGATCCAGGAGCTGTCCTCAGGGGAAGCTGGAATCCTAGGAGGTTCTGGCCCGGAGCTGTGTCCCCAGCCCCCTGGCAAGTGATACGGAACCTCTGTCAGCCCTCAGCTTCCATCACATGTGGCCACAGAAAGCAGCCACAGGGATGGGGGATCCACTAAACTTGCTTTCCTCGACAGGAGGGAGGCCGTGGTTTGTAGCAGAGTGCCTGGGGATCTGAACTTCTGTGAGGAGAGCAACATGCTTCTGGCTTTCTTATCATGAGATTCCTACAACTAGCCACGTGTCTCTTTCCCTTTGGCCGCCAGAAAGCTCAAAAACAAATTAGAGGCTCAATGATATGAACTGACTTTATATTCCACACTTCGATGTTTCTTTTTTTAAAATATATTTTTATTTCAGAGAGGAAAGGAGAGGAAGAGAGAGAGATAAAAACATCACTAGTGAGAGAGAATCATTGATCAGCTGCCTCCTGCACGCTCCACACTGGGGATCAAGCCTGCAACCCGGGCATGTGCCCTGACCAGGAACCAAACCATGGCCTCCTAGTTCACAGGCCGGTACTCAACCACTGAGCCATGCTGGCTGGTCACACTTCGATGTTTCTTTCTCTAAGTCTGATAACCTTTTTCTGTTATTTCTCTTTTCCTGTTCTTGGCCTTGATTGAGCTCTTGCAATGCTCTTCCTGGGTCTGGGTTGTAGCTTCAACATTCACTAGTTATCTGATCAAGCTATTTAATCCCTCTGTAATTCAGTCCCTCTGGCGTAAAATGGGGGTAGTAACTAACCCTATTTCATAGGTGGGTAATGAAGATTAAATGGGAGAATACATCAAGGGCTTAGAGCAGCCCATGGTACAAAGTAAGCAATACACCTTAGCCTACTTTCCCACTTTTTTACTAGTACTGCACATGTGTTTGGTGTAAGCTGTCTTAAACCTTCTATGGAATATAGTGAAAGTAGAATATAGAAAAGCCTATAAAAAGAAAATTAGAAAAAAAGGTAATTTTCCACTATTTTCCCTCCGAAGAGTTGGCCTGATCAGAGAGAGATACTAAGAACAAGTGCTCCTGGTTATTGAATCCGAGTGTCAGGCATTAAACTGCCTACCTCACCACTTTGCCTTATTTCATTCTTACAAAAAACTCAAGATGTAGATTTTATTAGTATGCCCATTTTATTTAATTAATTAATTTATTTAATCCTCACCCGAGGATATTTTTTCCATTGATTTTTTTAGAGAGAGTGGAAGAGAGAGGGAAAGACAGAAATATCGATGTGAGAGAATCACATCGATTGGTTGCCTCCTACATGAGCCCTGGGCCTGGACCAGAGCCTGGACCAGGGAGGAGCCTGCAACCAAGGTAAGTGCCCTTGACCGGAATTGAACCTGGGACCCTTCAGTCCACAGGCTGACGCTCTATCCACTAAGCCGAACTGGCTAGAGCTGGTTATACCCATTTTATAGATTTCAGAATCAGTAAGTGTCAGAGCCAGGATTCATACCTGGGTCACTATGGTGCACAAGCCATGTGTCTAACTTCTGCCCCTGTTGGTGCCTTTTGGGCCACATCAGCTGCCAATCACCTCTCTTCCTTAGCCTCAGTCTCTTCCTCTGTCAAATGGGGGTACTAGACTAGGTAAGTGTTTTTAAAACTGGTTTTCAGCAACAGAACCCTTTTCCTAATTAAAATCTCACTCAAAAGACTGAAATAAAAATACAGAAAAGTAGAACTGTCCAATTGAAGTGAGACTGAGTTCAGAGACCTTCTCTGGGTCATACAGTCCTTGTATTACATCCCACCGTCTCCTGGGTATCATTAGAAACTGCATTTACTTGTAGGAGGGCTTTTAGGGGACCCCTGAACCTGGGAGGGGATGCTCGAAGGGATTTCCAAAGTAATCTTTTCTCCACTTTCTCCCCCTGTCTGTCCCCACACCCTGCAGAAGATAACACATCCCATGTCTGGGGGCCTGGACTTCTGTGCAGCCGATTCCACCTAATTGGGCCCTTCCTCCTGGTCCATCTACCTCCCCATCATTGGCCTGAGTGAGCTGGGCCAGTCCCAGTAACTACGCAGACACAGTCAAGGCAGCCTCAGGAGGCAGGGGAACAATTCCTCCCACATCAATATTTATTGCCTGAGAGCTGCTGGAAGCAGATCATCATGTTCTCAGCCTTTGGTTCTTTTTTAAGAACCTCTCACCCCCTTCCCTCCCCGCTCTCCATCCCCAAGGTACTGACAGAATGAATGCAGACAGCCAGGCAAGTTCACAGCCTGGGGACCAGGGTTTCGAGGCATCACAGACACAGAGCTCTTAAAACCTAAATCTCTGCATCTCAGCAGCTTCAACTCAAGGCATCACGCATGCTCAGGAGCAAGGAGCACACACTAGGCTCCAGGGATCCAGCCTCAGCATCTTCCACAACGGAACACGATAAGCCAGTGACTTGCTCAAGGTCACCTGACTGACATGTGACTGAGCCCCGCATAGACAAATCTCTCCTACCGAATCCACCCTAAGGCCCAGTGGCCATTCTTTCTGTTCTATATTAAGACTCAACTTGGAAATTATTCATCACCAGTGACCAGGCTCTCCCTTTCCTCTATGATCACCCTCACTTCTAAGAACTCTTCCCCAGATTCTAGGAATTCTAGCTCATTCAAATTTTGACCTGAGCTAGGCAGAACCGGGAAGGGCCATCTGTGGTTCCAAGCTTTCCTTTTCCCCGAAACTGCTCCCTCTCCAGTGCGTGCCTCTCCTGACTCTGATCCAGCATCAGCACAGCCCTTCACTGTCCTGGGACCTCCCACAACAGAGCAGCACCCCTGGGTGTCTCCCGGACTCGTTCCCATGCCCCACCTCACAGCCAGCGCACTGGTTGCTCCCTGGGCCGATGCCATCGCTGCTGGCCCCTGATGGCCGTTCCAGCAGCCTTTTTCTTGGGGCCCCACACATACACCCTGTGCTCCAGCAGCGGGATGAGGTGGGAAGGTTCCTAAAGAAGGCTGGTCTGGGCTCAGAGAGACTTGGGCTCAAATCCCAGCTTTTCTAGGCAGAGGCGTTTTCAGTCCTTGCTCCTAGGCCCAAACTTTCCTGCTCTGAGAACGAGGCGATATCATATATTACAGCAAAAGCATATTTAAATGCACCAACCCGCAACATTAAGTAGAATTATTCTTGCTGCAAAAAAGTCAACATGTTTTTTTTATAAATGTCCCTTTAAAATTACAACTGCTTATCAACAACTGACTTAACTTATGCTTGTGATTTATCATCAATGACTTCCCTGTGAAACCACATTAAGTAGAATTATTCTTGCTGCAAAATAGTCAACATGTTTTTTTATAAATATCCCTTTAAAATTACAGCTGCTTATCAACAACTGACTTAATTTATGCTTGTGATTTATCATCAATGACTTCCCTGTGAAATAATTATAGATGTATATTATATTGTATATGTTATACATATGCAGGTCTCTGTCCCCGGTTCCTGACGCAGAGCTCCTAAAACGCTTGTAAACAGGCGTGCTAGGAGAATTGTTTGTTCTAATATTCAGTCTTTGGCCTTGGTTCTGGACACAGAGCTCCTAGGACAGTGGTTCTCAACCTTCCTAATGCCGCGACCCTTTAATAGAGTTCCTCATGTTGTGGTGACCCCCAACCATAAAATTATTTTCGTTGCTACTTCATAACTGTAATTTTGCTACTGTTATGAATCGTAATGTAAATATCTGATATGCAGGATGTATTTTCATTGTTACAAATTGAACATAATTAAAGCATAGTGATTAATCACAAAAACAATATGTAATTATATATGTGTTTTCCGATGGTCTTAGGCAACCCCTGTGAAAGGGTCGTTCGACCCCCAAAGGGGTCGCGACCCACAGGTTGAGAACCGCTGCCTTAAGCTATGGGATCTGATGCTATCTCCTGGTAGATAGAGTCAGAATGAAGTTAAGTTTTAGGACACCCGGCGGATGCCGCAGGGAATCTGGTCACAGAAGTACATGTGTGAGTAAAGGAGAAACACAGGAGTGCTATTCCTTTACACTCCCATACTTGGGGAAAGAAAACAATGAATGCACAAAATTTCAGAGTATAATAAAATTTGTGATCTTGGGCAGGTCACTTCCATCTCTGGCCCTTGATCTCCTCAGCTGTGGGAGAGGCAGGAAATGCTCACTGCTCAGGGCTATTGGGGGGAGGCAGCGGAGCACAACAGGAGTGGCTTTGTAAGTTGTGTAGTGCCCAGGAGGGAGGAAGTTTAATGTTACATAGGAGGACACATCAGTGGGGGCTTGAGCCTGGACCAAGATAGAGACATAGAGGGAGCTTACTTTGCTGACAATTACCAAGACCCTTCGCTGGAAGTGAAGCCCATCTTTCTCCTTGACCATCTCCCTGGGGAAGAAGAAGTAGGGTATGGCAGCCAGGGCCACGGCGACAGCAGAGATGAGGAAGCCCAGCCACCAGGCACCCACCCATCGGGGGTCCTTTGAAGTCAAGTTGATACCACCTGGAAGAGAAGACCATGGTGATATTAGGTTCAAGATGGACCTTCGATTCTTGGCCACCACCCTTGGACTGACCTCTGAGACATAAGGTTGCCTAGGAAGGAGTCAGGAGACCTGGATTATGATCCTGGCGCTGCCATTTATGTCCTGCATGACTTTGGGCAAGTCCCTGACCATTTGTGGGCCTTGGGGTTTTCAACTACTAAAGCAACGTGTGTAATGGTCAAGGTCATGGACTTTGGAAATGGACTGCTGGGTCTGAATTCCATTACTAACATAACTTTGGGCAAGTTACTTGAATAAATACATGTAAAAAGCACTTAGAATAGTATTGGCACACAGTATGTTCTATATAGGTGTTTGCACTTCTCCATTTTACTGTTACTATCATTATTATTATTAAACTAGAGGCCCAGTGCATGAAACTCATGCATGGGTAGGGTCCCTAGCAGCTGCCGGCTGCTGGCCGAGGCCTTCCTTCGTTCCACGCCGCCCCCTGGTGGTCAGTGCTCGTCATAGCGAGCAATCAAACTCCCCAGGGGACACTTTGCATATTAGGTTTTTATATATAGAGAGAGAGATTGATGGTTAGGATTATTCTTGAGGTTCTCAGACATGCAAGATGATTAAAATCACCAGAGGTGCTTATCAAAAATACCTGGTCTTACCTAAAACTAACTTAGAAATATCATGGGGTGGGGTGGGAAGGTGACCAAGGAATCTGTACCTTTAACAAGTTCCCCAGGTGATTTTGATCTTCCACTAGATGTAATTAGGACTAGATTATCCCAAATATATCTCTTGTCTGCAGTGCCCACATCCTCCCATCAAACTCTTGACCTCAAGGCTGAGTTAAGTCCCTCCTCTTTCAATTGTCACAGTATCTTCAAACACTTTATAATAACACTAGAGGCCCGATGCACAAAATTTGTGCAAGGGTAGGCCTTCCTTCCCCCAGCTGCTGGCACCAGCTTCCCTCTGGCACCCAGGACCTGGGCTTCCCTAGCAGCCCGGGCTTCGTCCGGAAGGTCGTCCAGAAGGACATCCATTCTAATTAGCATATTACCCTTCTATTATTACAGATGGATGCAGCCCCATGAGTCAGACTGGTTCCCAGGTAGCTGATCCCGAGCGCCTCCTGGGCAGAGGCCAGGGTACACAGTTGGCACTCAGCAAATGTATCTGTAAAGCTGGGAATGGAGTTGGCTTTAGCACTGATGCCCTCCTCCACTTATTATTCCCCCTGTTCCTGTGCCAGGCTGCTGAGAGTTCACACACGTAGCTCCCCAACTCCTCCACGTCTCACATACCAGTCTGTGCCTGCACTGGACATGATCCACCCACCCATGAAATTCCCCAGATAGAAAGAAGGACTAGGAATTCACATCTGTCTGTGGAGGTGCCACATCTGCAGGATGATGCCAAAAGAGCTGGGGTGTGTCTTAGGAACCTAGGGAGGCCTGACTCCCATGAGTTATACTTCAAGAGAGAGAGAGAGAGCTGAGTGCAACCAGAAGTCCCACTTGGCTCCCAGGCCCAGTTTTCTAGCAGATAGGGAGGCCTGGTGGGGTAGGGCGGGGCTGTCCTAGTGACTCTTGTTCAGAGCTGCCCAGACCTGTCCTGGCTGGAGGCATCATTGAGCAGAGCCAGAGAGCAAGAGCAGAATCTGCATGTCCAGCTAATCCTACCTCTATCACCTGAGGCTTCTAGGGCTTCCTGGAAACTCTCCAGGTAAGGGACAGGACTTCTGAGCAGCAGAAGGCAAAAGGCATAGCTGGGGCTCAGAACTGCTTGGTGTGACAAGCAGGCAGCTGGGATGCCACAGTGACCTGTTCTAAAAGGAATGTCTTCCCACCCCCCACAGGGCACCAGAGCGTCAGGACCCCCAAAACTCCTCCCTCTCAGTTGCCTTCATACCAAGTTCCAGTCCCACCCCTTGGCCCCCTCTGACTACTACCTGGTGCCCTCAACACAGGTTCCCAAACTCTGAGGTGGTCTGAACTAGTGTTGCAGAGTAGGAAGATTTTTAGGCCTGCTTAATCACCTAGCCTCCTCAGCCGCTTGACAGCCTGTGCAAAGTTTCTAGGAACTGAGCTCACACACCTGAGCAACGGCCTACAAAGAACAAACAGATCAACACACCTGAGCAACAGGCCCTCAAAGAACAGACAGATCAAAATTAAGAATAGTCCTGACCTTTAAGTTACCCAGAAATGAATAACAGGTGGATGATGAATAGCTTGGCTAAAACTACGCAATTAGCTTTTGTAACTTGGCTTTGCTTGCTATGGGAACCTGAGCACGGATGCAGTTGTCCCCTTTAAATATTGGACTCTGCAGATGGTCGGGGCCGCTTCTCTCTTGGGCTTCCCGAGTGGAGGAGCGGACACTGGCCAGTCGATAAAGGCTCTCTAAATCTTAATCAGTCTGGAGTTCTGGTCATTCTGTCGCTCGCACTCCACAACACTAGAAGGGTCCTTAGAGACCACCCAGTAAATTCATCGGAGAGAGGCCCAAGGGGACTGAGTCCTGCTCCAAACATTTTCTCTGATGTGCCAGTGTCCTCTCTGCTTCACCTGGGTCTTCTCCCCCTAAAGATGGGCGCTCCCCACAGGCTAAGAGAGTATGCACCCCTGTCTGTCCACAGGGCTGGGGATCTGGGGGACTCAGGGATGGAACAAGGTGAAGACATGATAACAGTGACAACAATCATAGTTCCTTATCTGATGGCACTTTACAGCTTATCTCCATCATCTCACTGGATTCTGATTGCACCTTTGGGAGGTAGACAGGACAGAGTCTATCTCAAAGATGAGAAAAAAGAGAGGTTAAGAAGCATGTCCAAGGTCAGTGGAATTGCTGGGATCTGCACCTGGACTGCCTGGCTCGGTGTCTCCTGGGAGACCAACAGTCAGTTAGCTAGCATCCCTGTGCCCCTGGGGACAGCTGTGTGCCCTTGGGGCTCACCTTCTGGCATTCGGTCAATGTCCACATAAAGGCGCAGCATGAGGCCACCCAGCCCATAGGCCATGCCTGGCCCCATCATCGTCACTGCAAACAGGATCCCTGCAACACAAAACCTCGGTTAGGCCATCCTGACCCTGGCTTCCCTGCAGGGCAGTGCCCACTGGGCAAAGCAGCCTGTCTCCCCAGGTTGAGCCTGGGAAATGTCCAGGGCTACTCTGAACTTCCACTGGCCACATGGGACAGAGGCTACCCCTCCGACCCCACTCACTCCAGGCCTCTGGTCCTCCTACCTGAGCCTGGCCCGCCCTCAGAGCCCGAAGGGTGGTACCACTCCTCACCGAGGTAAAGGGGAGAGTTGTTGCCATGGGCAAAGTCATCGATATAGGAGATGCCGAAGGGCTGGATGGGCACGCTGCCCACACCGAGCAGGGTCTGTGCCATGAACATTATTCCCACCGCAGCCAGGTGCTGGGCCTCCGTGTAGCCGGAACAGCTACTGCCATTGGAGGGGGTCGAGGCAGGGGCCGAGGTTGTGGTCAGGCACAGGGAAGCCTCGAAGTCCTGTGGCGTGTCCCCTGAGAGGTGAGAAAAATATTATGAGAATAGCTAAGACTTTTATACAGCACTGTGTCCCCTGAGAGAAAATATTATGAGAATAGCTAAGACTTTTATACAGCACTTCCTGGATGCAAGGTACTGATTTCAGCGCTTGTGTATTTCAATCACAACAAACCCCAGGGATGATTGCTCTCATTACCCTTAGTTCACAGGTGAGGAGACTGATGCTCAGGCAGCAACTAGCAAGGATGGGGTCAGGATCCGAACCCAGGCAGCCCAGCTCTGAGTCCTTGCTCTTAACCCACCCTGTGCTACCTTTCTGAGCAGAGGTATGTGCTCTCGGGTGGGGTGGGGCTGTCAAAGGAGGTCGAGTTTGAACTGGGTTGAGATGAACAAACAAGAGTTCCCAGAAAAAGAACTTGGGGAGGGCTATTCCAGGTCAGTGTACATTGCAAACCCCGGGGCTTCGGAAGTTCAGCACTGTTGACCCCAGAGTGTGAGGGGCAAGGTCGGGGCTGAAGGGAGGGCTGTCAGGGAAGGGATGCGGGGGCTGGATTGTGGAGGGGTCTAGGACCCTTGGCCTTCATTCTGAGGAGGGCTCAGTGTCAGCTCGGGACACAGATGTAAAGTGCAGTTAAAGGGCATTTCTTAATTTAGTACCAGACATTTGTTCCCTGGAACTAACCAATATTTGATGAGCAAACGTAAGACCCTCATGCTATTATTATCCCAAATATGGGTGCAGAAGTGGCCTTCCCTCTGCGGCCTGTCCAGCCCTTTCCAGGAACTGGGGCTGAGGAAAAGCTGCATGAACCAAGGTTAACAATCCAGACCTTCCATTTGTGGTGGGCAGACAGACAGACATGAGCAGAGTGAGGACAGTGAGCCAGCTACCGAAGGTCACCAGACAGAAAGCCCAGGGCCTAGCAAAGGACAACTGCAGGGTGGGACCTCGCTCCCAGGGTGACCTTTCCTCCCCTAGCATATCACTGGTCATGAGGTTTGGACCCCCTCACCTTTCCTCCCTAGAGTTAACATCTCGGCCTCAGTTGTATTTCAGCTCCGGACCCAGAAAAGAAACAAAACCAGACCAGCGACTCCATGGCTGCCCTCAGGAACAGCTGCATTGGATAATGACCCCCTGCCTTGGTGCTGACCAATCAATCAGTGGAGATGGGACCCTGAAAGGACACACCTGGAAAGCTGCTGATGTTCTATTAAGATCTTACCCTGGGAATTAGTGTCCTGATAAGAGAAGATTAGGACACAGACACCCAGGCAGGGTCAGCCACCGGAGGACACAGGGAGGAGCCAAGGAGAGGCCTCAGGAGAAACCAGCCCTGCTGACACCTTTCTCCTTGACTTCCAGACTCCGTATATGGGAGAGAACCTCTGTTTGAGCCGCCCAGCTGGGGTAGTTTGTCAGGGCAGCCTCAGTGAGGTAACCCACGCCCCAAACTCCTGAAACTAATACTCTGCTCTCCAGTGGGGCTTTGCTGGCTCTAGCCTGTCTTGACCAACCTACTGCTGACCAACCACCTACTGCTTCCCATTTTCCTGACCTGACTGTGCCCCCTTCAAGAGCAAGGGCAAGCCTCAATTTTAAGTCATCAAACACTTTTTTGGAAAGGGCCTGATAGAAAAGACTGTATGGCAGTGGTTGAGCATCAACCTATCAACCAGGAGGTCCTGGTTTGATTCCCAGTCAGGCAAATGCCCGGGTTGCAGGCTCGATCCCCATTGTGGGGCCATGCAGGAGACAGCCGATCCATGATTCTCTCTCATCATTGATATTTCTATCTCTCCCTTCCTCTCTGAAATCAATAAAATATCTATATATATAAAAGCCTAAGCGACTGTTCAACCATTTGACCTTTCGATCGGTAACTAGGACACAAACTGACCACCAGGGGGCAGACGCTCAATGCACAGGCATGGAGGCATGGAACAGACTGATGAATCTCAGAGGGAAGGGGGG
>NW_005359225.1:2540734-2546129 GCF_000412655.1 Myotis brandtii
CTGGGCTGAAGACTGTGACCCTTTCAGCCCTCTGAGCCTCCATTTCCTCATTTTTCAAAGGTCTCCTACTATGGAAGTTCTACAGAAATGCAGAATTTAGAACCAGAATAATTCAGTAATTCAGAGCAAGGGTTTATGGGCCAGGCTACCTGGGCGTGTCATAGCTCTGGTAGCTGTGCGCCTTGGGGAAGTCCCTCCCTCCCTGAGCTTCAGTTCCCTTGCTTATAAATAGGATGATAGCACCTGCTCGGAGCATTGTAAAATGCGGAGCGGTGGGTGGTGAGTGGTGGGTGGTGGGTGGATGGGTAAACGGGTGGATGGGAGAAAGAAGGAATGAGCAAATGCTAAGGCTGCTTGGGTTGTTCTCTAAGGGACTGGCGTCCATCTTTCATCTTTCAGTTTGTTTCTTCACGCATTCATTATTTCTGTCATCAGCATCTTGGCTTCTTGTGAAGATTAAATGCATGAATACATGAGAAGTGCTAAGAACAGTGTCTAGTGCATAGTGAGTGGTGTGTGATACTGTTATTATTCCACAGACATTGCCTGAGGACCTACTACTGCCAGGCCCCAAAGTAGACTGTGGTGTAAATTTGCCTCAAAAGAGGCAGTGACATACAAACAGGCCCTCACCAAGACTGGCCCAGAGAGCCTTGCCCCAGGACTGCACCCTACCCCACTCCCCAGGACCAAGCTGGGATGAGGGAGGCAGTGGGGGTGGGTGGGGAAGTGTCCTGGGGAGCAAGGCCCGAATGAAGGCCTGGGGATGGGCCCTGGCACACTGTAACGCTGCTCCTCATGTCCACCTCCTGCCCAGCCCCTCCTGCTCTTACCGGGGCTGGTGCGGTCGTAGTGGTATGGCTCCGAGATGAAGTGTGGGAGGGTCATGAGCAGGCCCGCCAGGGCCACAAGGATAGCCCCACAGCCGATCAGTCGGGGTCGGTGTACCCTGCTGCCAAAATAGCTCACAAACACAATCAGGGTTGTGTTCCCCACCTGCAGAAGGATGAGGGGACCCATTAGTGTGGAGTAGAACCCAGAGCTGAGGTCTACACCATCCATGCCTCTATTGCCAACCTCAGTGTTCCCATCTGTATAATGGACTAGTAGACTACATAAGAATCAGATTCTGGATCCTCCTAGGAAAGGCCCCACTACCCCATTAGGGGAGAGAAATGAGGGCAGAGTGGACAAGGTTAGAAGTTCAATTCCATTCTGGAACATGGGTTGGATCCCATATTACAGCGATGTCCAACCGGTGTGCCCCAGAATTTTACTCTGAGTGCCATGAAATGAAAAGGTTGGAAATCACTGCCGTATTAGAGTATGAAGGGAGCAGTCAAGGAAAAGGGTTTTGATTTCTGAGATGTCATGAATGAGAGAAACAAATAACGAAAGTCTGAACCCAGATGACTAAGGCTTGGAATCAAAATCCTGGGATATGGGCACGGAGGGGACGAGAGCTTGAGAGTGAAAAGCGGGCTCCTCTGTCAGCCTCTGAGGTGTGTATCCCACTCCACTGCTTCCTGGCTGCTGACCGTGGGTGAGGTCCTCACCCCGAGCCCCAGGCTCCTTGCTGGTGGCATGGGGCAGTATCAGTAGAGCGCTGGGAGGAAGACTGACCCTGAGAGGTGCGGGAGGCAGTTAGACGGACATGAGCAGAGCAAGGACGATGGGCCACGTACAGAAGGTCACCAGGTGGAAAGCCTAGCAAAGGACAATTGCAGGGTGGATTTGGATAAACTGCTTTGTGCGGATTTGGAGATCAGAGAGTCCAGCTGTGCCAGCTGCTCCCCTACCAGAAGTTTGGAGAAGGTCATATGGTTTGGACCCCCTCACCTTTCCTCACTAGAGATAACATCAAGGCCTCAGTTGTATTTCAACTCCAGAACCAGAAAAGTAGCAAAACCAGGCCAGCAACCCCATGGCTGCCCTCAGGACCAGCTGCATTGGATAATACCCCCCCACCCCCCCGCATCCCCCTACTCCTCGGCCCTGGTGCCAACCAATTAGTGGTGACTAGATCCTAGAAGGACACCTGGAAAGCTGCTGAGTATTCTATCGAGATTTCCCCCCAGACCACCCCTAAAATCTCCACCCTTAAAAACAGACTGGAGGACCCAGCCCAGTCTCCCTCCCAGGAGCACTCCCTTACTCTTTCCCTTCCGTTTCCCTCTCCCTCTCCCTCTCCCTCTCCCCCACAGAGAGTTTACCATTAGTTTCCTCACTCCCAAGCTCCAAGGGCTCTTCCTTTATAACTTGTTTCCTACATTTCTTCTAGGATTTACCTTTTCTATCTCTGTGATTTACCAAATAAATGTTCTCTTATAGTTGGAGTCTTGGCTCTGAATTCTTTCCTAGCCAGAACCCAAGCACTGAGCTGAACCCAGGTCTGGTCTGTCCCCAACCGTCTAGCACCTGGTGCCGTTCCCACCACCTTCAGCAGAAGGACAGCCACTCTCCATTGTTTAGATGGGACACGGAGGCCCAGAGACAGTGGCTTGACCAAGGTCCCAGAGCTAGACAATGACTTTCTCTTCCCCACCCCTGAGGTCTGGAGGTGGGGTGTAAGGGACATCTGGGAACGCTGTGGAGCTGGCACAATTTGGTTTGGGAGGAATGTGACACATCACCCAGCGGGGAGAGGATTTTGCAGGAATCTGCCGGGGCTGGGGAGGAAAGAGAGTGACTTCTGGACAGTGGCCTTCTCCAGACATCTGGTGGGGGAGCGGCTGGCACAGCTGGACTCTGATCTCCAAATCCACACAAAGCAGTTTATCTCCTCCTCCCTGACTGTTGGCCCCAGAGGCAGAGGCCCTGGATCCCTGGATAACTCTGAGGACAATACATCCTGCTCTGGTATCAACCTCGCCCCAACCACCCCGAGGTTCCAAAGTTCTGCCTCTGACCTAATGTAACCCTCTCTCACTATGGTTGAAATGACTTCCTCTGATCCCTTCGTGGGACAGGCAATAGCCAGGTGCCTGAAAGGGAAAGAGAGTGAAAGGGAGAGGGGGTGGATATGGGGACAGTGGCTAGCTCTAAAATACCCCCACGAAAGGGCCCCCAAGGGCAGGATTGCCAATACTGTGACTGTACAGGGCCAGGGAGGTCTTCTCATTAGGCCTTGTCCTAACACGTGGCTTGTCCCTTTGTTGGCCAAGACAACACAGGAATCTCTAAGGAGGATTTGGGAGGCAGCTGTGATGGGGTAGCCTGCAGGTACTGGGAGGGGAAGGATGTATATTGGACCAGTGAGAGAGGAGGATGGGGGTTGGTGGGAGTGTGAGTCTACCTCCCATCCACCCCTGTGGCTGGGGCAGGGCCAGTACCTCATTGAAGGCAGCCAGCAGCCCCGAGGTCTGGCTGGAGAGGCCAAAGCGTTTCTCCACCGTTGAGATGGAGCTCTTGAGGTAGCCGGAGATCATGAGCTGTGCCAGCTGCAGCAGACTGTGGCACAGGACGAAGAACTGCCGGAGGGAGGGAGGGGCCGCAGCGATGCAGTGGGCAGAGGGACAGGGAGACAGTGGGGAGATAGAGGCGTGGGGAGACAGAGATGGAGTTGAGGAAAGAGGGAGAGTAAGGCCATGAGAGGACCAAGGAATAGAGATGGGGAAACAGTCAGGGAGACATACACACAGGAGGAGAGAGTAAGGGAGAGTCAAGAACAGGAGAGATGGGGAGAGGGAGAGAGAGAGAGAGAGAGAGTTATTGGAGTAGCCATAGCTTCTCACACAAATGAAAAGCTGTCAGGGTACCTCAGGGGCCTGGGGTCTCAAGTAACCCATTCCATTCCTAGCAGAGTAGGGTCTTCATGGGCCTAGACTGGTGAGAGGCCCCTCTGATCCTCAGAGCTCCTGGAGCTGGACCAGACCACCTCCCTCCCCTTCCTCCTGGAAGCTATCCCAGGTCCTTCTCCAACCCCCACCCACCTTCCCCCAGAGCTCCCCTGGGAGACAGCCTGTACTCACCAAATCCCCAAGCTGCTCACCCCACTCTACCCAGCCCCACCTCAAACATCCCCTCCTGCTTCCTAAAAAAAATGGCAGGATTCCTAAGAGGAAAAAAACCCTAGCCTCAGAGAATTAAAAAATAGAGTTTTTATGCCAAAGCTTAATAACATTCACTCTGTTCTTTTGAGTCTGGTGTCCCTGTGTACAACAAGGGCAATGTTTCTCCCCGCTTCCCTCCCGCCCCCAGTGTTACTGTGAGAACTAAATGAGATCATGTGGAGACAGCACTTGGCACAGGGCCTGGCACCCTGTAGGTACCAGTGGGTGCTTGAATATTGAGGCTGCCTGTGCTGGAAACAGAATTTCCCCTATGCCACACAGGTTCAGGATCCCTGGGGCCCTTCTCTTCCCCTCTAGGGAAATGAAGAGTAGAGAAACTGGTCTCCTATCAGCACAGAGCAGCCCCCTTTTCGTTTCTGGAAGGGGAGAACTTGTGCTGGGCATCTTCCCTGTGCCCCAAACCAAGCTAAGTGCTTTCGTAGATCATCCCTTTGATTCTCACGGCCACCCATTCTACAGATGAGGAAACCGGGGCTCAGGAAGGCAGCAACTTGCTTGGTGTTCACAGCTGGTGAGTGGCAGAGCTTTCTCTGCCAGGTTTGGCTGGCCCTGCCGCCGCCAGGCCCCGAGAAGTACCTTGATGCTGTGGAACACACTTGGCCGCAAGTCCTGAGAGTCTGGGCTGGCTTTGTCTCCAGGTGTGTCTTCTGTGCCCATCATGGCCTTGGTGTCCTTGTCTGGCATCTGGGGCTCCATACCCACTGGCCCTGTGGGACAGGCAGCCAGAGGGTCAGAGTGAAGATGGGATCCCAGAGAATGGCCCTGACCCAGGTAGTCCACGGTATTTCAGGGGTTGGTTAGGATCTGAGAGTCAAAGCGCCTTAGCGCCTTCAGACTCCTGAGTCCCAGGTGCTAGAGGGTGTGTACTCCATGTGCCCACTTTGGCCAGATCCTGACTGGGCCCACCTATTTCACACCTTCGTTCCATTCCTAGCATAAACTTGCCTTCTAGGGAGACGCTGCTCACCACGACACAACCTTCGAGCAGTGGCCCCAGTGGTGGGGACGCACAGTCTCAGCCCGCCTTGGGCCTAAGCAGTGACATACTGGTGCTCCGGGAGACAGAGTCTGTGTCTGGGTGTGTCTGGCTTAGCCTAGGCCCTAGCATCAGATGTCTTGGGCCAGGTGCAGGGGACTGACTTGGTGCATAGTCAGGGCATAAAGACTTATCCTGGGGGGCAGTTTGGAATAAATACCAACACCTCCATAGGAGAGCACCCTGCATGGCATCACAGAGCTAACCAGCCCAATCCCCAAATCATATATCAACCCATGTTGTTGATTGGCACAGAGAGGGCCCTCAGAGGTCATCCTATTTAACA
>NW_005359225.1:2546158-2558903 GCF_000412655.1 Myotis brandtii
GTGTGATGACTCAGGAGGCAGAGAGACGGTAGAACGGGACACAGGCCCCATCACACATGTCCGTTTTCTCCCATGGCAGCCACGGCAATCACGTCAGTACCCCACTCACTGTCTTGAGAGGAATCGGAGCCCCTTCAGAGGCATCTCCTAGGGCAGTGGTTCTCAACCTTGGCTGCACATTAGAATCACCTGGGAATCTTTTTAAAATCCTGATTTCTGGGCCTCATCCTCCGGAAATTATGTTTCTTTGTTACTAATGTTGTGGCCCCACCCCATAACAAAGAAACAGAATTTCCGGAGGATGAGGCCCAGAAATCAGGATTTTAAAAAGATTCCCAGGTGATTCTAATGCGCAGCCAAGGTTAAGAACCACTAAACTAGGAAAATCAGGATTTTAAAAAGATTCCCAGGTGATTCTAATGTGCAGCCAAGGTGGAGAACCACTGTCCTAGGGTCTCCTGAGGTTTAATCGCAACGAGGAGCCAGAAGTCTGGCCTTGGGACACTCCACCCCTGACTTAGATGGAAACCCCCTGTACCTTCTGGCAGCCCAGGCCTCCTTGGCCTTCCTCCCCCCTGGGGCTCCACTTCCTGCGGGAGCCTCCTCCATTGTTTCATACACTTCTCAACCTGCAGGAGTTTCCTCTCATTCAACAGGCTCCTTCTGGAGCCTGGAAACTGATCTGAGGACACCTCCGCCCAGGCCTGAAGGCAAACTCGGGGAGGGGGCTCCAGAGGCTGGGAACTGCCCAGGAGAAGGTTTGCGCTCCTCGCGCTAGGAACCTGGGAGCCTGAGGAAATTTTTTAAAATTGAGATATAATTCACATGCCATAAAATACAGCCCTTTAAAGTACACAATTCAGTGGTCTTTAGTATAGTCAGAAAGTTAGATGCCATCACCACTAATTCCACTGGGGTTTCCATCACCCCACTAAGAAATCCCACACCCACTAGCAGTCACTCCCCATTTCTCCATCCTCCAGCTCCTGGCAACCACTAATCTAATTTCTGGCTCTCTGGGTTTGCCTATTCCAGGTATTTCATATACATTCATACACTACGTGGTCTTTTGTGACTGGCTTCTTTCACTTAGCACAGCTTTCGAGGTTCTTGCATGTTATAGCATACATCAGTACTTCATTCCTTTTGATGGCTGAATAATATTCCATTGTATGCACAGATCACATTTTGTTTATTCAGTCATCTGTTGATGGACATCTGAGTTGTTTCAGGTACTCTGAACATTCATGTACAAATTTTTACTTAGACATATGTTTTCAGTTCTTCTGGGTATATAGCCAGGAGTGGAATTCCTGGGTCATATGGTAGCTCTATGTTTAACTTTCTGAGGAACTATCAAACTGTTTTCCCGAGTGGCTGCACCATTTTATCCTGCCAACAGTGTATGACGACTTCAATTTCTCCGCATTCTTGTCAGTACTTATTATTAGCTGTCTTTTTGATGATAGCCATCCTTGTGGGTGTGAAGTGATGTCTCATGTGGTTTTGATTTGCATTTCCCCAAGGGCTACTGATGTTGAGCATCCTTTCATGTGCTTGCTGGCCGTCTGTACATCTTCTTTGGAGAAATGTCCATTCAAATAGCTAGAGGCGCTTGACGGAGGAAATGCAAGTGTGTGTGGCTGGGGAGGAGTGCCTTCTTGGGGCATCAACACTCAGAGGAAACAGGAGATATTGAAACAAAAGTGACACCTGACAGGGAGGAGATGAGGAGTTGGCTTAGTGAAGGGCAGCGAGGGAAACTGCAAAGCTCTCTGAAGGGCTCCTAACAAACTCTCCCAGAGGATATCATGGGGCCATTTCCAAGCCCCAGGGCTCTCACCAGCAGAGACCGATGAGCCACTAGTACAGGGGCTGCGCCACATGCTCTCCCTGCTCGTGCAGGCTCTCCACAACTCAGTGCCTTTGGTGCTTTCATTGTCTCTGTGCTTCTGAGGAGGGCACCGACGCTCAGCGGTAACTAGCTCTGCTGGGTGACACTGGTGCAGGGACTCAAGCTCAGGTGTTAATCTCACCATCGCTCCATGCTCCTTGTACAGGTTTGATGAGGGGAAGAAGCACCGTGCACCAGCCCAAGCAAACCTAGCCAGGCACCTGGAAGACAGCAGTGCCAAGGGGCCAGGCCAGCCAGGTGATGGGCCGGAGCCGAGGCTGGGCAGGCAGAAGTCACTGACCTGGAGGCCCAGCTCTGAAAGAAACCCAAGGGATAGATGAGGGAGAGAGACAGAAGGTCAGTGGACCAGCTCAGAACCATCCACCTCCCTGTGGCCCGCTCCACAGCCTGAGCCTCTGAGCAGAAGAGGGAAGCACTGGCCCGACCCCCTGGGTTCTGAGACCATGAGTCAGTGTACTGAGTGGTCAGTTGGCCACTAAATGGGGCTGGCCCGGCAGGTTGTCAGTCCCCTCTGAGCCCTTCCTGTGGGCGGAGGCCTCTCCGGAGGGACCGGCAGCAAACAGTCCAACTCCCTGATGGAGATCAGAGCTCCCCTCAGGAGGAGGGTCCTGAGTCCAGGGCTGTGTGTCCTTCTCCTGTGACATCCTTGGGGCCCTTCCCGTCCCCTGAAGACTGTCAGGGGCCAGGCTTGACAGGAGAGGGGCAGTTGGGGGAGTGAACCTGGGTTGGGCCGGGTGGCCTGTAGGAATGAAGGGAAAAGCAGGGAGCCAGACCCCAGTAAAAACTCCCAGCCCCTTTCTCTCCAAGAGGCAAACAAGTTTTGGGGCCCCAGGAAGGTCCGGTGGTTCCAAGAGCCGGAGCCCTCAGCTCCAGAGCTAGCAGGCAAGGGGTCTGCGTGCCTGTCAGTGGGTTGTGTGGCTGGTCATTCACACAGGCCCACTCGTGTCCATCTGCTGGCAAGTCACTGGTCTGGCTAGCCTTTCAGGAGATTTGTCCACTTGGGGTGTCGCTTGGCCCCCTGCCTGCAGCTGCCCGGCAAGCTGGTCAGACAGTCGCCCTGAGACCTTGTTTACCAGTTCAGTCAGACTCCGGAGGTAGGTCCACAAGGCAGAGGGTCTGCCTCTAGCTACCCCGTCCAGGGGCAGGAATTATCTTTCCTCTCACCAGCTGCTTCCGGGATAGTGAGGGCCAAGGTTTCAGAGAGCTGTCTGAGAGGGAGGGCCACCTTCCCCACCTGCTCTTTGCTGGAAAGACTCAGGGGCCTGCTTTCTCCATCACCTTCCAGCTGCCAAGAGCAACTCCCAGGCAGATGGCCGGTTTCCAAGTCCTCAGACCCGGGTCTGAACCCTAGCCCTTCCCACCACCACTGACCTGCTGCGTGAGCCTGAGTGAGACCCTCCATTTTTCTGAGCCTATTTCTTCATCTGTAGAGTGAGGATACAACATCTACTCCAAGGAGATAAGGCATCTAGGGTGCCTGGCCCAGACCTGGCACATCACAGGCCCCACTGAGCACCACTGCCCTCCCCTCTTCCAGTCAACTTCAAGCCCTACAAGACCACAAGGCCCAACTGATCCCATTCCCTTCCATGCACACCTGACTCCAAGTTAACTCCACCTCTGGATTGTCTCTCCTTCTCATCTCACCCCAGTCAACCCTAAGACCCGAGGGCCTGACCCCTTCCCTCCAGCACACTCACCGTCTTGGGAGGCAACTGCCCAGGTTTGACTCCTCCAGCTGCAATCCTGCCGCATGGCCTTGGACGCGGCGCCCATTGGCCTCTTCATCCCCAACGCAGGGATGATTCCCCCCACTTCCCAGTGCGGACAGTGTCCACCAGGACACTTCCACCCCACATTCAGCTGGGACACTAAAAGCCCGAAACCATACCTCAATGTCCACGTTAACTGGATTTTGATATTCCACTGTTTTTATGAGCATTTTTCCTTCTTACTCTTCCCTGACCGACCAGACCAAGCAAATGGCTTGATTGCTTATTATAGGAACTTCCTGGAAAACCCATCCGCTTTTCAAGGGAAACCATCAACAGAGTGTGTACCCACAAATTCTTTGAATCTCTATCCCCAAGATTCTTGCCTTGCTGTTTCCACCCACAAACCCTGCACTGTGGGGTCATGATTCTTACCCAGTCCTGGTCAGGATCCCTCACCCTCCACAGCAAGTGGCTCGGATGGAGGAGCTCGTCCTAAGAGCTACCATAGTCGAGCAGCACTGTGCGGCAGACTGAGCTGGGCACACTCACCCGTCCTCCTAGCAATCCTCTCAGGGGGCTGCTGTGGCTCCATAATACAGATGGGGAAACTGAGGCACAGAGAGGGGAGGTGACTTATCCAGGGTCCCTGGGCTGGTCATGGAAAAGCCTGGACTGGAACCCAGATCTGTCTGACTCCAGCAACCACAAGATGGTGGCTATAACAATGGCCTTAGAACAAATGCAAAAATAATCCCCATGGAGCCATTTCTTCTTCTGGCCTGGCTTCCCGAATTGTCAAAGGTGGTTGTACGGGAACAGTCTGTCATTCTACCAGCTGATTCTTCTTCTTTTGTGTGTGTGTGTATATATATATATATTGATTTCAGAGAGGAAGGGATAGGGAGAGAGAGATAGAAACATCAATGATGAGAGCATATCACTGATTGGCTGCCTCCTGCACATCCCCTACTGGGGACTGAGCCCACCACCTGGGCATGTGCTCTTGACCGAAATAAAACCTGGGACTCTTTAGTCCGCAGGCTGATGCTCTATCCACTGAGCCAAACTGGCTAGAATTTACCAGCTGATTCTTTACCTAATCAGCGAGTCAGTCAGTCAGTTCACTGGTCAGTCAATACCCTTTTCTGATGGCCTCAGGACAGGGCTGGAGAGAAGTGTGGTGACAGGGACGCGTGGCCCCCAGTCCAGGGGCTTGAGGATGGTTAGAGCTTAATACTCATAATCAAAGCCCAGATTTGAACTTCCAGGAGGGATCTGCTGAGAAATGCCTGAGGATGAAGGAGAGGTCTTGGATGAAGCAGGAACAAGGCAATGATACTTTCTCTCTAGAATGTTCCAGCCTGCCCCTCAGCAGAGAGAGCAAGACCTAGAGTCACTTAGACCTGGTATGGCCTTGGGCCAGCAATTCAACCTCTCTGAGCCTCTAAACTAGATTCATAGCCTTGCTTCTCAAGCCTGTGTGACTGTCACACAGGATAACGTCCTTGATCCACTCCAAGATGCCTCATAAACACCAGTGTTGTCAGCCTTTGCCTCCAACTCACCGGGGAGTCTATTTCCAGGTCTGGCCACCGGGCCTCAGAATAACTTAGTTTCCTTCCTGTGCAGGACTCAGCCCCGGCATTACTCTCTCACCTCCTTCTGATCCCTGAGCGACACCAATCCCTCTGGGTTCCTCCCTCTGCTGTCTCTTCTCCTCCCTCCCCACCCCATCCCCAGCTGCATTCTAAGAGCTTTTCTTTTTTTTCTAATCATTTCCCTGTGCAAGAGAAGGAAAGGTCCCTCCCCCACACTCGCCACCACTCACACTTTGCCAGAGGCATCAAAGGACCTGGCCTTCTTCTGGCCTGACTTCCCAAATTGTCAAAGAGAGATAGAAACATCAATGATGAGAGAGAATCATTGATCAGCTGCCTCCTGCACATCCCCTACTGGGGATTGAGCCCACAACCTGGGCATGTGCCCTCTTCCGAAATAAAACCTGGGACTCTTTAGTCTGCAGGCTGATGCTCTATTCACTGAGCCAAACTGGCTAGAATTTGCCAGCTGATTCTTCACCTAATCAGCGAGTCAGTCAGTCAGTCAGTTCACTGGTCAGTCAATACCCTTTTCTGATGGCCTCAGGGCAGGGCTGGAGAGAGGTGTGGTGGGAGGGACACGTGGCCCCCAGTCCAGGGGCTTGAGGATGCTTGGAGCTTAAGACGCATAATCAAAGCCCAGATTTGAACTTCCAGGAGGGATCTGCTGAGAAATGCCTGAGGATGAAGGAGAGGTCTTGGATGAAGCAGGAACAAGGCAATGATACTTTCTCTCTAGAATGTTCCAGCCTGCCCCTCAGCAGAGAGAGCAAGACCTAGAGTCACTTAGACCTGGTATGGCCTTGGGCCAGCAATTCAACCTCTCTGAGCCTCTAAACTAGATTCATAGCCTTGCTTCTCAAGCCTGTGTGACTGTCACACAGGATAACGTCCTTGATCCACTCCAAGATGCCTCATAAACACCAGTGTTGTCAGCCTTTGCCTCCAACTCAACAGGGAGTCTATTTCCAGGTCTGGCCACCGGGCCTCAGAATAACTTAGTTTCCTTCCTGTGCAGGACTCAGCCCCGGCATTACTCTCTCACCTCCTTCTGATCCCTGAGCGACACCAATCCCTCTGGGTTCCTCCCTCTGCTGTCTCTTCTCCTCCCTCCCCACCCCATCCCCAGCTGCATTCTAAGACCTTTTCTTTTTTTTCTAATCATTTCCCTGTGCAAGAGAAGGAAAGGTCCCTCCCCCACACTCGCCACCACTCACACTTTGCCAGAGGCATCAAAGGACCTGGCAGAGACAAAATATAAGGCAGAGGTTACAACTGGGAGGGCCCGGCCTATGTGTGAGCTGTGGATCCTGAGGTTAATGACGCCCTACGGAGTTGTGCCATGCATAGTCCTGCCGGGGGGTGCATCTGACGCCTGGACATTTTCGGAGGGCTTGCACAATGCTTGGCTTGTTGAGTGTTTTTAAACAAATCAGTTTCCAGCATTTAAAAATCAAAAAATTTCACATAAAACTCCAGATTTTTGTTTTCTTTTCTTGGAGGATTAGCAGATCTGGCAACAATGGGCCCACATTCCCATATGGCAGCACTCCGCTAGTCCAAGCTGCTGGGCCTGCACGTGGCGATTTGTCCTGCTGGAGCCTCTTGGGGGTGCCTGCCTGGTCTGCTTCCTGGAGCCTCTTCACCTGCCTGGAGGATTCCCTGTCTGTGACCCCACAATAGCACTGGGCCTGGGGAGTCCACTAGAGAGGAAGCCAGGGCCTGCTTAACCCTTTGCAGAGTGAGGAAACAGAGCCAACTAGGGCCATGGCTTGCCCAGAGTCACCATGGCAGGGACAGAGCTGGTCTCTGTTGGTTTAAGAGTGAGAAAGAAAATTCATTCCACACACACTGACAGCTTCCCGAATCAGGCCACAGGGGACCCAGAGACAAGCAGACCCAGTCCCTGCCCCTGGGGAGCTTCCAGTGTGTGTGTATGGGAGCGGGCAGACACCTAACACAGAATCACAATGACATGTGCTCACTGATGTGACACTAGGAGTTTGGGGACTATGGAAACACAGTGTAGAGGCCCTAGCCTAGATTAGAAGGTTCTAGAAGGCTTCCTACAGGAAGAAACATCAGAGAGAAGGGCAGAAGTAGGAAAGTGCAAAGACTGCTTAGGGAACAAGGAGTCTGGCAAGGCTGGAATGCTGGGGTCAAGGTGGGGAGGGGAGGCTGGAGCAGTTGGAGGGGCCAGGCGGAAGGGCTGGGATTTGTTCTGAGCCCAGTGATGAGGTCCGATTGGGCTTCCTAGGAAGACCTCCATGTCTGAGCGGGGAGAGTGGAGAAATCAGGCTGCAAACAAGAACCAAGGAGAAGGCAGGAGTGGGGTCCAGGGCAGGGAGTGGTAATGGAACTGGGCCAGGTAGCGGCACATGGAGAGTTATCCCTGGATGCACCGTGGGGAGGTGGGATGGACAGGGCTTGGTGGGAAAGCAGCGATGGGGAGTGCAAGAGGCCGAGTTATCCTGCTGGCAGGGAAGAGGCACAGTTTTCTGTCTGGGTGTGCCACCACTGAGGGCCAGAATTGTAGGGTGGTGGTGAGTCCAGCCATAGACAAGGTGAGTTTGGGGTGGCACCAGGGCACCCAGGGGGAGATCCAAGAGCATGAGCTTCAGGAGGGCCCATGAGAGGATGTACCTTGAACCAGACCTCTGGAAGTCTGGGAGGCATGTGTGGAAAAAAAGGTAGCAGAAGCCACAGGTGGGTAAACCTGCCCAGGGAGCCTGAGGAGTCCCATCATGTGCCTCAACTGAGGAGAACACAGCAAAAGGAGGAACCATATTGGAACTCTGTTCAAGTGCCAAAGGTGGAGGGGGGCGGGGGTGTATTGTCGCTAAGGAGCCAGGATGTTTTTGGAAAATCCACCAGCTTCCAGCACTAACACACCCACAGCCCAAGCCTGCAAAGGGAAATGTTCGGTGCCAAAGGTGGAGGGGGGCGGGGGTGTATTGTCACTAAGGAGCCAGGATGTTTTTGGAAAATCCACCAGCTCTTCCAGCACGAACACACCCACAGCCCAAGCCTGCAAAGGGAAATGTTCCCAGCAGCAGATATTGGTCAATCCATTCCTCATAACGATGGCACATACCTCTCTCTGGAGGTGCTGGGGTGGAAGGAGGGAGTCTCATCATAGCCAGGGCCTGCCTTGAGCCCTGCCTACCGCCTAGATTGCCTGGGTTCCCTCGGCCTGCTGGCCTTCCTGCCTCGCTCCTGCGGCCCAGGCCAGCTATCTCTCCCTTCATAAGCCCCGCTTTGTGGGACAGGTCCCTCAGCCCTTCCTCTGGGCTGCAGAGCTGATCCCCCCCCTTGCATTATTTCTGGCCCCTCTTATCTGGTTAGGCAATGATCAACCCAACAGAGCAGAGGCTGCCCTGCCCTGTGTCCCGGAGGACCACGTGAGGTCCCTGCTGAAACCCTCTCGGTCAAAGACTTGGGATTAAAATATTTGTGCTGCCACACTGTGGCTGTGTGCCCTTGAGCAGCTTATTTAGCCTCTCTAAGCCTCAGTTTCCTTCTCTGGAAGTGAGAGAAGTGTCTCACATGAAAGCGACCTGCCGGTTACACTGTAGTCTTCAACCATGGTCAGCCCCTCCTCCTCTCCCACGCCATCTGCGGAAGCCTGAGTACAGAAGCCTCAGCCTCAAGGAGGTCAAGGCCAATGGGCGCCACTCTGTCTCATCTCCTCACCCCCAGTAAACATTATTCTCTGGCCCTACTAGGTGCTTGCCAGTCCCCAAATCCCTTGTGGTTTTTTCCACCCCTCAGCATTTGCACATGCTCTTACTCATCCCGAAGTACCTTCCTCCTGGGCAAACCGCTTCTCATCTTTCAAGACCTGGCCCACCTTAAAATCATGATTGTTGAATTGAGGTAAACTGAATGAGGGAGAAAACAGAGTGGGGGTGGGGGACTGCAGAGGGGTTCCCAGGGTAGGGTGGGGGCTCTGTGGGGGCCCTGAGTGCTCCAGGTCCCCCCAGTGGCAGGGCTCGGCAGGGAGGGGGAAGACTTAAAGGCATAGGTCTTGGCTGTCATCTTTGGGAAATTCCTCCTCCTAGCAGGACCCTTGGGTGATCTGCTGGGAGGACAATAGCCTACTTGAGGTCCAGCTGTTGCAGGCCTCCCAGCTGTTGCTTCTTGAAGGAGATCCATGCAGGGTGGGGGAAGGGGCTAAGCACTTTCTGGTGGTTTCCAAGCCAGGTCAGGGACCCTGTGCTGGGACTTTCTGTTCCCGGTTCTGGCCCCAGCTACCCATCTAGACCCAAGATGACCCTAAACATAGTGATGAGGGCTTACGGGGAGGGTGGGCCCTGAGCCCAGTCTCCTTAGGCCTAAAACTCAGAGCCTGAGGCTCAGAGATAAGTGCCATTGGCCCAGGCCCTGTGGCCTCCAACCACTACTTCCAGCTCCTCACTCTCTGTGCTTTACTCCCAGTGATCCCCGTTGTACTCCACCTCACTCCATATCCCGAATCTCCAGTCTTTAGGAGGCTTTCAAAACAGGTTGGAGGGAGGGGAGGAATGCCATGAGGGGAGGGGAAGCATGAAGAGGACGGAGGACAGCTTAGTACTGAGCCTTCCCCAGTACTACCTCTGCCCAGCCTGCGCTGAGTTCTGGGGCCTTAGGAGTGAATCAAATCAGGCCCCAGCCCCCGGGAGCTCCCAGTCTGGTGAGTCGGGTGTTGTTCTTTGTAATTTCAAGCACTGATGCTTAGGGTTCTGGTCTGCAGGCCATGAGGGGTGGTAGGGGGCGGTAGGGGCCAGGTTTACTTCCTCTCCACCGCTAGGGTGTGGCTGAGGCCCAGGCAGGCCTCCTACAGATAGCCAAGGCCCCTAACACTAAGGGAAGACTGGACCCTGCCCTCAGCAGAGGCCTCTGCTCCACTGCTCCCCCCAAAGACAGAAGACTGAGCTTCTCAGAATAGGAAGGGAGCAAGTGAGCACCTTGGCCAGCACTGTGCAGAGGGAGAAAGTGAGTCCCAGAAAGGGACAGAAGCAGACTGGACATTGGGTGCCTGGCACCCACCCGATTGTGGGGTCCAAGCAAGCTCTCCATTTGGTGGACAGCTGTCTGACATCTGGCTCAGCAGGCAAGGCCCAGCCTGGGAGGAAATAACTCCTCCCCACATACATACTGCACTAGCACCCAGGGAACAGCTTGCTTTGTCTGGAGTCAGCGGGGAAGTGCCCAACGCAGGTGGAGGCTGGATTCTGGCCCCGACTCTGCTGCTTGCTTGCAGGGCGACCTTGGGCGAGTCACGTGCCCTCCCTGAGCATCTGTTTCCTCGCCTGTTAAAAGGGGCGAGCGCATGTCACTGCTTTTCATGACGCCAGTGCTGCAGAGCTGACATGTGAACCTAGGGCTGCGGGTGTTTTCTCTTGCCCCGCCATCTGCCCTGGATCGGCTCACATTTGAACCCAGAAGAGCTGGCAAAAGCAACAGAAACAACACCAGGAACAAAGAAGGATGAACCACAAAGAGAGGGTCAAACAGCATATGGGAGAGAGGCTACGGCTAGCCTAGCGGAGAATCGGTCTGAAAGGCTTCCTGGGGGAGTTGGTGTTTGGAGGAATTGGAAAGTGGCAAATTCCACCAGAATGGGATGTGGGTGGAGGGTGGGGCTTCCAGGTGAAGGTAAAGCCGAGCAGAGGTGTAGAGGTGGCACAGTGGCTTTTTTGAATCACAGAATGGGCCTGGCTCTAGATCAGGGGTGAGGAACGTCCTGCCCTTGAGGCCCTAGAAGGCCCGCAAAATCATTTGGTCTGGCCCTGCCAAGGCATTAGGGGTGAGTCAATTAAATCTTTGACCAAATACATAGCAGGCTAATTTTTAAGTTGATCATTTTGTATGGCCCACGACTGATGTTATAATTATCCAAATGGTCCTTGTAGAAAAAAGGTTCCCCACGCCTGCCTTAGCTCATGTCCTCCAGTCCTTCCCCACAGACAAGGAAGCTCTACCTGTTGCCTAAGGGCACGTGGTGAGCTGGTGATGGGTCTCTGCTGACAGCCTCATCTGACCACCACTCCTCTCTGCCTCTGGCTGGGACAGCTGGTCCCTCCCCCTCCAGCGAGCTGGGACGGGGTCTCTTTTCAGGCTGCAGGCTCTGTCCCTGCCCTGCCTGCATCCCCACTTCCCTCAGAGTGCTCTCAGACCAGAAAGAGAGCCTGGGGGAAGCCGGCCATGGCTCAGGTTGGGACTTAGGAAGATAGGCCAGGTGTGCCTTCTGGTGGCAGAGTGGGCAGATGCTGGGGCCAGCTTCCTGCTTTATGGGCGTAGGTGGTGGTGGTGCATGTGTGAATTAGGGGGCAGCTAGAAAATATTCCAGAACGGAGCCTAGCAGGGGTCAGAATAACAGTCGAGGTAGGGCAGGGCTGGGGGCTGGTGCAGTAATGGCCAAAGTCTCTAGTTTAGTTTCTTCCCATACCCATAGGATTGTCAACTCTCCCGTCCCATTGCTCACCAAGGCCGATTGGGAAACTGGTTTGTCAGTGGCCCATCTCCAAACCTCATTTTCATCTCTCCTGTGAGGCCCCCAGAGGAAGTATCCATCCCCACCCTTCCTGCCTGCCACAGTCCCCAAGCCATGGCTGTGACATAGCCCAGTCTGCCTGCTGGGCCACTAAGCCTTCACCAGCCCACAAAGTCCTCACGGCCGCACTGCAGGGAGCAAGCCCGGCCTTGCCTGAATGGGTGTGAGGCTAACACGGTTAGGAGAGGACAGACAGCTGGAGGGATGCCAGAGGTGATTGCTGCAAGGTCTAGCACCAAGAGCCACCCTGTCCGAAGATCAAAGATTGTTTCTTTCACTTTCCTCCCCAGGCCTAAGAAAAGTTCAGCGCTGGGTTCAGAACCACCGCCCTCTCCACATGGTGCTTCAGTCACTCCCCAGGCTCGGCTTCTCAAGGCTTCCAGGCATTTCCCCTCTGGCCTCCTCCCCACCTGGCAGCCAATGCACACAGGTCTCTCTCTGCAGTCTTGCCTTGATCTTTCTGTTGCTCTATCTGCAGATCTGTAGGTCTGTCCTGTATCTGTGTCCTTCTGGTTCTCTCTCTCTCACTATCTCTTCTCCTAGTCTCTTCTGCAGCCCTCTCTCTGGGGCTGGTCTCTGCATGCTTCTGGGTCCCTCTGCACGCTCCCGCAGACACCTGCTAATCTTTGTCTTCTCCCTCTGTGTCTGTCCTGTCCTGGCCTTTGTCTGACTCTGCATATCTCTGGACTTGCTCTGTCTCTGACTACACTTCTCTCTACCTCTCTTTTTTCTGTTGTGTTTGTCTCTCTCTTTGGCTGCTTCAGAGAGGGGAAACAGGGCTTGGTGAAGGAATCGGGGGGCAGGGGTGCCTTTCTATTGCCCTGTTGGTTGTGTGGACGAAAGGGGCCACACGCTGATCTGACAGGCTCAGGGAAGGCCTGCATGGCGGTCTTGCAAACTCAGAGACCTAAAGTCACCACAAAGGATGGTCTGAAATTAAACTTTAACTAAAAGCAGTTATGGTGGGTAGTCACCTCCTAGG
>NW_005359225.1:2559742-2573999 GCF_000412655.1 Myotis brandtii
GTTAGGAGAGGACAGACAGCTGGAGGGATGCCAGAGGTGATTGCTGCAAGGTCTAGCACCAAGAGCCACCCTGTCCGAAGATCAAAGATTGTTTCTTTCACTTTCCTCCCCAGGCCTAAGAAAAGTTCAGCGCTGGGTTCAGAACCACCGCCCTCTCCACATGGTGCTTCAGTCACTCCCCAGGCTCGGCTTCTCAAGGCTTCCAGGCATTTCCCTTCTGGCCTCCTCCCTACCTGGCAGCCAAGGCACACACACAGGTCTCTGCAGTCTCTTCTGTGCTGATCTTTCTGTTGCTCTATCTGCAGATCTGTAGGTCTGTCCTGTATCTGTGTCCTTCTGGTTCTCTCTCTCTCACTATCTCTTCTCCTAGTCTCTTCTGCAGCCCTCTCTCTGGGGCTGGTCTCTGCATGCTTCTGGGTCCCTCTGCACGCTCCCGCAGACACCTGCTAATCTTTGTCTTCTCCCTCTGTGTCTGTCCTGTCCTGGCCTTTGTCTGACTCTGCATATCTCTGGACTTGCTCTGTCTCTGACTACACTTCTCTCTACCTCTCTTTTTTCTGTTGTGTTTGTCTCTCTCTTTGGCTGCTTCAGAGAGGGGAAACAGGGCTTGGTGAAGGAATCGGGGGGCAGGGGTGCCTTTCTATTGCCCTGTTGGTTGTGTGGACGAAAGGGGCCACACGCTGATCTGACAGGCTCAGGGAAGGCCTGCATGGCGGTCTTGCAAACTCAGAGACCTAAAGTCACCACAAAGGATGGTCTGAAATTAAACTTTAACTAAAAGCAGTTATGGTGGGTAGTTACATCTTAGGCCTGTATCTTCACTGACAAGGTCAACCTTTACCTTAACTGAGCCTATCTGTCTTTTTGCATCTATAATAACATATCCTTGAAATGTCTGGGTAACTTGTAACTTCCCTTTTTCTGGACCCCTTGGGGCACAACCTAATGTGCCTGGGCACCAGGATACCACAAATTTCTTCAGTGTTATTGTTATCATGTTAATTGTTGACTGTTAACTACCCTGTACCCACCTAAGTATGTGTCTATCATTTTACTTTTTATCCAATCCCAGAGGTTTCCCCACTTTGCTTTCTCCCACCTCTCTCTATCACCAATGGATTTCATGTAACCCACCTATGTCCCCTCCTTTGATTGCAATATATAAAAATAGATGAAAAAACTGCCATTCTCTGGAGCACTATCCCAATCTGTTGAGATACTGCTTCCCGGCAATTGTCGACAGTTTGGCTCAAATAAACTCACAAAAATTCTTTACAGGTTTGAATGTTTTTACGTTAACAGTCGCTATATCTCATAAGGCCCCCTGCCTCCAGCTGAGTAAACAGCGTCCCTTCCTGTCCCTCCCGCAATTCCCTCATTCATTCCACACACTCTCACATGTGCCAGGCTCTGGGTAAGGAACCCGAGCCCCCAATACACCCCTTTTGGCTCAACAGCTGCACCCTCCACATTGAGAATGTGGCCCCCATATGCCCTCCCGATACCCCTTTCTTACTTTGTCCGGACTTACCTATCCTGGGTCCCATGACTGTGTGGGGTGCAGTCAGTTCCAGCCCCTATTTCAACCCCAGGACTGGAGTTTAGCAGGAACGAGGGAATGAGCTCTTATCAGGGACTCCCAGAGACAAGTCTCAAGCCACAGCAGGCGCGTGCTAAGGTGGGGCCTCCAGGCACCAGCCGATGCTTCTTCGATCACAAGGCAGCTACCTTTTCCAGGTAGGGCTAAGGAAGTCCTGCTCAAACTTGACCCCACTCTCCAAGTACCTGTCTGCCTTGATCACTTGTTTCTTCTGTCTCTCTCTGCTCCAGCCCCTGGCTTACAAACTCACAATCTCTCTGTCTCTCTCTCTGAATTCCTCTGATCTCTGCCTGGGGCAGCCCAGGGCCAGTGGTGTAGGAGGCTGGGTTTGTTTAGATCCAGCCCCACTGATGGGAGGAGGCTGCTGTCAGCCTGCTTCTCCCAAGCCTCTTGCCTCAGCATTTCCCTTGGATATTTTTTCTTCCTCTGTTAGCAGTGGAGAGGTGGGGCCAATGGGAGTGTCCCCAAGCCCTGTGGTCATTCAGTCCTGATTCTTCTCACTGTGCTTCCTGACCACTAAGCTCTTGTCCCCCTCACTGAGCTTCCCAGTGCACAAATTTTGTGCACCTGGCCTCTAGTTGGAAATAATCACAGATTGGCCTGGCCCATAGTTGGAACTATGAGTCCTCACTGAGATTGGTAGAGGTGCAACTTTCCTGATTCCAAATGGAAGGTGTATGGTTGAGAGAAGGAAGTTTCCTTTAGACTTTCTGGAAGCCCAGTTGCTTGGCTCTGGGGATGAAGAAATTATGCACATGGATTGGTCTGGGTATGTGCTGGGGATGCTGTAGGCAGTTAGACAGACATGAGCAGAGCAAGGATGTTGGGCCAGGTACAGAAGTTCACCAGGGATATTTTTTCTTCCTCTGTTAGCAGTGGAGAGGTGGGGCCAATGGGAGTGTCCCCAAGCCCTGTGGTCATTCAGTCCTGATTCTTCTCACTGTGCTTCCTGACCACTAAGCTCTTGTCCCCCTCACTGAGCTTCTGTTACTGTTCATGAGCCCCATAGAGAGCCTGTTTCCCCACTGTCCTCCTTCACCGAACCCTGTCCTCCTCAAGCTCTGGTTCTCTCTCACGGAACCCCCATCTCCTCTCTGAGTTCCAAGGATTTAGAGCAAGGAGGGACTCTGTCCATTGGGAATTGCAATGGCCAGCCCACCTGGTAGGGACTCACAGTAGCAGCTCCATAAAGCATGGCCCTCTCGATGGGGGGGGGGGGGGGGGGGGGGGAAGGGGGCGGAGAGGAAGAGCAGGAGGACAACTATGAAATTTCCACAGTTTCCTGAACTGAGGCTGAGGATGGAGGACTTGGAGCTAGACAGACCTGAGTCTCATCTCATCCCTGTCAATCATTGGTCAAGTGGCCTTAGGCAACTCTGCACCTCTCTGAGCATGTTCTTTCATCTATAAAGAAGGGACAATATTCCTCACTTGCAGGGCTGCTGTGAAAGTTTAGTGAGCAAGAAAGTTCAGGACTTCCAAGTCTGAAGTCCTGGAGCTCAGAGAAGGGAGCAGCAGAGGTGGCTCAGAACCAGGCAGCATGAGAGAAAGCTAATCCACCTCAGCATTTTCACACATGCAGCCCCCTCCGGCCCTCCTATTGACTTGTAGGCCAGGAATTTATTCCCTCAGGATACAGATGAGGCATTGAGTCTCTGGATCTGCCCAGAGGTCACGGAACTAATAAGTGAACCTGACTCAGTTCCAGAAATAAAGTCTTTGCATGAAACAGGAATGTGGGTTTGGAGTCTAACTTTCAGGGTGTAATGATTGAGAAATATCATCAGTGCCACTTGGCTCCTAGTGGCTGTATGAGGATGTTAGGAGGAAGTGAGGAGTATCCTATATAATAAAAGGCTAATATGCAAATCAACCAAACAGCAGAACGACCGGTAGCTATGACGCACACTGACCACCAGGGGGCAGACGCTCAAAGCAGGAGCCAGGATGAAGAAATTATGCACATGGATTGGTCTGGGTATGTGCTGGGGATGCTGTAGGCAGTTAGACAGACATGAGCAGAGCCAGGCTCAGCGCTAAGGATGTCTGACTGCTGGCTTAGACCTGATCCCCAAGGGGAACTGGCCTAAGCCGTCAGTCAGACATCCCCTAGACATTGGGCCAGGTACAGAAGTTCACCAGGACGGGAAGCCCCAGATGCCTAACAATGGACAATCAATTGTAGGAGGAGACCTCACCCCCCTACACCCTAGGGTGACTTTTCCTCCCCCAGCATATCTCTGGTCATGAGGTTTAGACCCCCTGACCTTTCCTCCCTAGAGATAAAAACTATGCCTCAATTGTATTTCTGCTCTACACCCAGATAACCAATAAAACCAGACCAGCGACTCTATGGCTGCCCTCAGGACCAGCTGCATTGAATAATGACCCCCTCCCCTGGCGGTGACCAATCAATGAGTGGAGACCACAACCCCGAAAGGACACACCTGGGAAACTACTGAATATTCTATTAACATTGCGGATGGATCACGAGAATTCTCGCTTCATATTACACAGTGTTTTACAAAGTATCATACTTTAAAAAGATATTAGCTTGTAAGAACATGTAATAAATAACTTCAAAATGCAATGGGTATTTACTTTTAAAGCGTGCCTTTAACATTTATGTAAAACGTGTTTTGTACTCGTTCAATAGAAACTTATCTGGCCACTCCCACTGTCCTCCTTCACCGAACCCCTGTCCTCCTCAAGCTCTGGTTCCCTCTCACTGAACTCCTGTCTCCTCTCCGAGTTCCATGGATTTAGAGCAAGGAGGGACTCTGTCCATTGGGAATTGCAATGGCCAGCCCACCTAGTAGGGACTCACAGTAGCAGCTCCATAAAGCATGGCCCTCTCGATGGGGGGGGGGCTCCTGCCTGTCTCCCATCCATGTCCTCAGGACCAGCTGCATTGAATAATGACCCCCTCCCCTGGCGGTGACCAATCAATGAGTGGAGACCACAACCCCGAAAGGACACACCTGGGAAACTACTGAATATTCTATTAACATTGCGGATGGATCACGAGAATTCTCGCTTCATATTACACAGCAGGCCTCTAGTTGGAAATAATCACAGATTGGCCTAGCCCATAGTTGGAACTGTGAGTCCTCACTGAGATTGGTGGAGGTGCAACTTTCCTGATTCCAAATGGAAGGTGCATGGTTGAGAGAAGGAAGGTTCCTTTCCAGTGGTTCTCAACCTTGGCTGCACATTTGAATCACCTGGGAATCTTTTTAAAATCCTGATTTCTGGGCCTCATCCTCGCAATAAAACTACTGGTCGAAGATGTGTTGAGATCTTCCCCTGGGACCTTCCCTAAACTCTCCAGCCTTAAACCCTTAGGAAGGAGGACCAGTGCGCTCTCCCTCCAGGGAGCACGCTTGAGCCTTTTCCTTCCCTTTACCTTTCCCTTTCCCCGCCCCCTCCCCAGGCGAGTTAGCATTAGCTTCCTCACTCCCAAGCTCCAAGGGCCCTTCTTTTACCTTCAGAACTTGTTTGCTAAGCTCATTTCTTCTAGGAATGACTTTCTCTATCTCTGTGATTTACCCAGTAAATGTTCTCTTACAGTTTGTGTCTGGACTTTGAATTCTTTCCTAGCCCGAACCCAAGTAATGAGGTTGCGGAACCCAGGTTTGGTCTGAGCCCCACCAGTCAGACACATGGTGCCATTCCCTCCTACAACAGGACTAACTTGCCTGATAAAGTTCACCTCAATGCATAGCACCCCAAGGGGCATGGAAGACGCAGGAACAGTCTTCATTTATCACCTCAGCCTCCCCATGCTGACACAGCCTGGTCCAAGAGTAATCCTGAACTTACTTGTGGACTTGGAGCAAGGGTCAGGTACCCGGGGCCTCTGGGAGTTATGCTGACAAGCCCTCAAATAGCTTTGGGCTAATCCTGCATTGAGGCCCCACTGTGGGAGGCCCAGGCTGAGGTCTGACCAACGTGTTTGCACTCCAGCTTTGCCACTTGCCAATGTGGTGTTTGCTGAGCCCTGTGCAACTTCACAGAGCCCCACGACATGTGCGGATTGCAACACCACCTGCGAATTCCCCGGTTTGCAAACTTGCTGCCTTTTTTGAGTCCTGTGCTGTTGGCAAAGCCTGGCACAGTTTGCAGCCTCCAGGGCCCCATGACATTCGCACAGTCCCGTGTCCTCGTGCCGAGCCTGCCGCTGTTCATAAAACCTCAGTGTGTTTGCAGAACCCAAGCCCTTCCACTCTTTGTATCAACCCATGTAGGAAAATGTGTTGTTTTTTTGGTGTTTTTTTTTTGTTGTTTTTTTTTTGCAAACCAGGCATAATAGGAGACTTCATTTTCTAGAACTCACTAAGCTTGGGTACAAGGGAAGAATCCTGGGCTCCAGGCTCAAGACCTCAATTCTGGTCCCAGCTCTGTCACTGCCTTGCAGTGGCACTTTGAGCAAGTCCTTTCTCCTCTCGAAGTCTCAGTCTTCGCCTCTGTTTAATGGAGATTGTGAGGTCAAGATGCCGACCTTCTGAACTGTTATGAGAATCGCTGCGAGGATGCCCAGAAGATGGGGGTGGGGGCAGGAGGAAGAGTGGCCAGAGACTCCTTCCCGAAAAGGTTCCAAACTGCCCGCTCAGCACCTTCGCTCCCACTTCCCCCTGGCCTGGCAGCCAGGGAGCGGATATCTATAAATGAGCCCTTGTCTGAGCAGACAAGTGAGAGCCTCAGCCAGAGCCTCAGCCTTCCCCACCCCCAGGTGCTGCCTGGGGGGTCAGAACCCAAGCTGTGTAGACATGCCCCCATGCATGGCTCTTTAAATCCGTCCAAGGAAGGCAAAATCATAGTTATTTCACCCATGAGGACTCTGACACTCAGAGACGCCATGTGACTTGCCCAGGGCTACATGTCAGGTATACATTCAAGCAGAGGTTGGGATCTGAGGCAAGGACAGCAAAGATGGATGCATGACACTCAGGAGGTCAGAGCTGGAAGGAACTTCAAGTTCATTTAATTCCCTTTTTGAGATTGGGAGACTGAGGGCTGAGGAGAGGCAGGCTCTGCTGTACGTGTCGTGACTGTCTGTCCTTAGGTTTCAATTTCTCTCTGTGGTGGACGAGAAGCAGACCACATCCTGCCAATACTTCAGGACTTCTCCCTCTTCGTTGGCACACCTCTTGGGTCAGAACCCAGGAAATTTCCCAACCCTGTGAGGAGAAGCTCAGGTTGGCAGGCAGATGGGTATCTGGCCTGGCTCCGCAGCCCCACCACCTTGGCTCAGCACAGCCAGCCCTGCACATCTTAAACCCCTCCGGGAGGTTCCTCCTCAGGAAGCCCTTTTGCCCAACTGCCTCTACTTCCCACCAACCTCTCCCTCCAGCCTAGGGAGAATGCATACCATGCTAGAAGCTCTGCACCCCTCCCTGAAAGTGGCAGCCCTATGCCCCAGAAATAGCCTGAGCTTTTCCGTCAGATAGTTCAATCCTAACCCTGTAAGAAGATCTGAGACTCAGTTTCCCCATCTGTAAAATGGAGGTGACAGGAAACCTCCTGGCAGAACTGCACTAAATTCCGTCATCTCGCCCTATCTTCTACTTCAGTGGTTCTCAACCTTCCTAATACAGTTCCTCATGTTGTGGTGACCCCCAATTTCATTGTTACAAATTGAACATAGTTAAAGCATAGTGATTAATCACAAAAACAATATGTAATTATATGTGTGTTTTCCGATGGTCTTAGGCGACCCCTATGAAAGGGTCGTTCGACCCCCAAAGGGTCGCGACCCACAGGTTGAGAACCGCTGTTCTACTTGGTTTGTGCATAGCTTCTCTCTCCCAGGAGAGTGTAAACTCCCCCGAGGCCTCGCTGGGTAACCCGAGGCTGGTTACTTGCCCTTTCTGATCCTCAGTGGCCTTGTCTGTGAAATACCTTCCCATGGCTGCCATGAGGCTCAGATGAGCTGATGGATGGATTAGTCCTGGCTAAGTTCTGGAGAGCTGAGCAAACACGAGCCATTGTTCATATGGGGATGATGGCAATGGCAGTGACTTGTAATTCTGGAAGCAGAGGAAAGAGAGAAGTAAATCGGGTGCGTGCCAGGTGGGTCTGACCTAACTGACAATCCCATGAAAATAAGTCATAGGAAAAGGCACCCTGAGGTGGGAGGGAGCTGAAGGGCAAGTTTGGGTCCAGCAGGCAGGTTGGGTAGTAGCAGGCCACTGTTAGCAGCTATTGTTCTGTGGGTGCCACAGGGTGGCCCCTCTCACAAGGTCCAGACACAGCCCCGGCTCTGCCACCAACACATTGGCATTGGTCAGGTTCCACTTCCTGCCTGGTCCTCAGTTTCCTTATTATGAAATTCGTGGGGGAGTAAGAGGAAAGGTCTCATGTGCTCCATCCCTGCCTTTGGGAGGGACTGTGGGAGGTTGGCGTTTGTCAAGTGTCACGTTCGGGGCGTGAGGGATTACAGTAATTAGTAATTAAGCTCCTGGGAGAGAGGGCATGGGGACGGGGATGCTGGGAAGGCTGGGAGAGAAGACAGGGAGCAAGCATATGCCCCTGGCTGCAGGTAGTTTGGAGCAAGAGCCCCAACTTCCTGAAGACTTTGCAACACTGCCCCCTGGGGGCCATAGAAGAGATTTGTGCTCGGGTTTTTTCTGCAAGATGACAACCAGGGAAAGGGGGCTGGAAGGACTCCTGTCCGAAGAGGCTGAAATGGATAGGCCAGAAGCAGCTCCGGAAGAGCAATCACTGCCTGTTCCTCACTCTCCCTCCCCTCCACACAGTCTGTTCCTCTTCATGTCTCTCAAAACAGCCCACTTCCTCCCACCACCAGCAGCTCTGGCGGGGCCATGCCCCAGCCTCCTCTCCGCCTCTGGTCTTACCTTCCAGCCCATCTTCTTGGGAACCAGAAGAAACTTTCCAAGCATTAAATCTAATCATACCCTCCTCCCTGCTTAAAACCCTGTCCCTGCCCCTGACCCGGGCCCTCAGGATAACCCCATCTTTCTAAGCCTGATCTAGAGAGCCCTTGTCCCTCTGTCACTGTCTTCTGCAAGCTCAGTGTCGTCACATGCAAGTGAAATGAAATAGTGGGTGGCCAAGAACCAGGCTTTGGGACTGGACCCTGAGGGTGCAACTCCTGGCTTCTCCACGTGGGAGCTATGCTACTTAATTCTCTGTAGGTATTTTTGTTGTGGTACCTGCCCATAACACCAAATTTATCCATTATAACATTTTAAGTATACAGTTCAGTGGCATTAAGTGCATTCACATTGTTGTGCAACCATCACCACCATCCCTCTCCAGAAATTCTTCGTCTCCCCAAACTGAAACTCCATATCCATGTGTTACTTCATTCTTTATGCCTCTGTTTTCTCACCTGTAGGATGGGGCTAAAAAATGGACATGCTTGGCACAGTGCCTGATAGGTAGCTGCTCAACAATTAGTACTCTAATTTTTTCTATTTCTTTATCTTTAACAGACAAAATAGACTTTTTTTTAACCTTTTTATTGAATTTATATAGAATTATATAGGTCTCGGGTGTACAATTCTATCATGCATTATCTGTATATTGTATTGTATGTTTACCACCCCAAGTCAAGTCTCCTTCCATCACCATTTATCCCCCTATACTGTCTTTTACCTCCCTTTCCCTCTGGTCATCATCATACTGTGGTCTGTGTCTATGAGTTTTTTGTTTGTTTGTTTGTTTGCTCTTTTACCTCCCTTTCCCTCTGGTCATCACCATACTGTGGTCTGTGTCTATGCGTTTTTGTTTGTTTTTTGCTTAATCCCTTCACCCTTTTCACCCAGTTTGCTTGATCCCTTCACCCTTTTCACCCAGGAAACTGCCCTGGAAAGGAAGTGAAGCAGCACGCGTGGGTTATCTAACAAAATCCAAAGGCCAGTCCCGCCCATCACTGGGCCACCAAGACCACCAAGCAGACCCTCGCTGACATGGCTGTCTTGGCTGGTACGTCCTGCGGCCACCACAGCAGCCCCTCTCTGAAGAACGCGGCCGTCCTCGGCCCAGGGTATTGCAGGCAACAGGGATCTTCCAACTGGGCACCAAGGCTTGCCCCTGTGCCACCTCTTCCTAAATATGGAGGAAAGGTTTGTCAGGGGCTGATCCCTGAGGAATTCTTCCAGTTCCTTCCTCCTAAAACCAGTGTAACAGGACCCTATGTGCTCAGAACTTGCTGAGCCTATATTTTCTGTTCAAAGAAATAGATGTGATTACTCCAGACACCATCTCTGCCGTACCAACAATAGGGTTGATTGTCTATGTAATTTAAAAAGATGGTACCTCGATTGGGGAATTTACTGATAAACTCAATGAGCAAGAAATGCCCAACTGCTATAGAAGAGGCGAAACAGGCTTCCGTCAAAAGCATCCAGGACGCAATTGAGCTGGAGAAGTCACAGCAGGGAGTGTTCAAAAGCACCATTACCTTTTTCATGTCCAGAGGCCTAACATTGCTATGGCCTGGAAGGGTTACTTACTGGAAACGGCTACATAGAGTTCACACGGAGGTAAAGAATCGCCTGGATTATCATATCTCCGTGCAGGACACGATGCGTCGAAAGGAACAAGAGCACATGGCACGATGGGTGGAGAAGCATGCGGTGCGGAGCGCCTCGGCACAGAGGAAAGGGGCCAGTTGCCAAGAGCACTGCAGTTCTGCAGCTGCTTGCAAAGAGGGCTCAGGCCAGCCAGTTCTGTAAACGCCTCTATCCCAATGGAGACAGCTAGGGACACTGACTGAATGGAAACTGGGCCGTGTGACAAAATCTCTCTGTATCGCCGTTCTACTGGAGTTACGGTTTACCCCACCTGAAAATGAAAAGCTGGAGTTTCATCTAGTGAGAGAATTAAAACAATCTCATCTATTGACCAGTGAACAACAACAACAAGAAGAAATCCATAGGCCGATTCATTTCTGTGACTGGGGGGTTTGGGACAGCTGCTGGGGCAGCCTGACGCATGCTTCGTCCCGGCAAGATGAGTCACTTCCTCTCCTGGTGGGGCTAGGAGCCTGAGACGGGAAGGTAGGAAGCGGAGTGCGTGTAGGCAGCTGCTTCTCAGCCAGGCTGGCCCTCCACAGATGCTCCAGGGAGAAGTGCACAGGCAGGAGAATTCTGCCTGGCACCGGGCCCAGGCGGGGCTGCTGCAAGACCCCCCAGCTTGCCTCTGTTCTAACTCTTTCGGGAGCGGCTGGAACAAGCTAAACTTGTTTTCATCAGTGCTGTTATTTGGAACATTGTCAGCTTGCATTTTGCTTAAGTCTCTCCTTCTCATGTTCCACCCCAAACACTACGCCCTCCACTCCACACACACTATTCCTAGATTTGTTCACTCCAACTGTTCCTGGCACTCATGTCTAGAATCCTCTCACCATCCAAGTGGTTCTATCCTTGTTCAAATGCCTGGGGGTTTTTTTTGTTTGTTTTTTTGTTTTTGTTTTGTTTGGGGTTTTTTGATCCTCTGAATGGAACATAGATCTGTCTATCTAGGGGAGGGGAGAGCCCAGGCCTGAGGTGTCCCACACGGAGCAGGCCTGGCCTCTGGCAAGGGCAGGAGTGGATCTCTCTAGCACACAGGCTTCATGGTGGTGGTGTTACCAGACGGGGACTGGGCCTGGAGTGGGTCTGCCTTGGCTGGCCTATAGTGTGTGGGTTCTTCACTTTGTGCAGGAAAAATTTCACAATACGAGTCCAGGTGATTTTGAGAGTATGTTTAGTAAAGCTGGGGGCAGTGCAACAAAAAGGGCTGAGGATAGAAGCAACAGGAGAGAGCCCAGGTGGGGCTACTTTGGCTTCTCAACCTTGGCTGCACATTAGAATCACCTGGCAATCTTTTTCAAATCCTGATTTCTGGGCCTCATCCTCCGGAAATTCTGTTTCTTTGTTATGGGGTGGGGCCACAACATTAGTAACAAAGAAACAGAATTTCTGGAGGATGAGGCCCAGAAATCAGGATTTTAAAAAGATTCCCAGGTGATTCTAATGTGCAGCCAAGAGAACCACTGTATTAGAGGAAAGAAGTGAGCCACACTGGGCTGCGTGGATTCACTCAAAAGTAAAAGTCACAGTGCAGGAGTGAGCCAAGGCGGAGCTGCTTTTAGCTCACTGGAAAGTCAGAGACAGGTTCAGAGGGTACGCCCAGGATGAGCTGCTGCTGCCCATTGCTCCCCTGGTTGAAAGTCTTGTGGGGACCCTTAGTGTTTAGGAAAAGAGAGTAAAAAATTCGTGCCCAAGAAAAGGCGTGGGTGTGCTCCAGAGAGAGCCTGCGCTGAGTCCTGTGTCTTGAGGCTTTATCTCTCTTCTGAAGGGCAACCTAGGGAAGGTCTTCAGGGAGGGTGATAACAGAATATATATTAGTTTTTCAAGTATGTCCTTCAATATGTTGATTCATCAAAATGAGTGTGGAGAGGAGTCAGGGTCATTCTCTGGTTAGTTTTATCTTTTTATTTTATTGTTTTTCTGGTTAGTTTTATCTTTAAAGAATGTCATTGAAGAGGGATGGGAGGAGATGGGCCTGCCCCTGTGTGGTCTGGAATGTGGAAATCATTGCTACTAAGTGTCCTTGGCTAGGAAAGGCAGCCCTTGTGATTCACTAGCTGACTGTAAATTACTTAAATTGATGGGCTTTATTGGATTTTTTTGTGTGTGTGTCTCAATTTCCCTCATTCCACTTTCGAAAGAATTTTCCTAGCTTCTTACTATCCTGCCTCACTGTCAGAATCAGAGCTGGGCCCAGACAGGGAGCCTAGAGGGCCGCGGAATCTCCTCTAAGAGTCTTTAAGTTGGGCACTCCTGTCTCTTGAGTTAAAAGCACCAACCATCTTCCAGAAATGACCACAAGAGAATGCACTTCAGCATAAGCAAACCAGTGCAGTCTTTGGAGTCACGCAGGCCTGCGCTGTGCCAACGACTAACTGTGTCGCGCTGGGCAGTTAGTTCACTTTTCTAAGCCTCAGTTTCCTCAACTATAAAATGGTTACAATAATTAGGACCAACATTCATATATGTCAAGCACTGTTCTATGTATTTTACTTGCATGATCTCAGTTAACAATTCCCAACTACCCTTATAATCCCCAGTTTGCAAATCAGGAAGAGCCTGACCCCAGCTGCTGACTCCTAGATTCTGCTCTAGCTGACACCCTGCTGATGTCCACTCCTGTCTTGGTGCTGTATGTGCAGTTCCCCCTGGTCAGATGCCCTCTCTCCCTTTGTCAGATAATTAGCACTTACCCTTCAAGGACCACCTCCAAGTCTCCACCAATTCCCCCTCCCCCCGAGTGTTTCCTGTCTCCTCCAGAAAGAAAACGGACAAGGTCAGGATCATATCCTAGATTTCTACATGGCCCTGGTCAGCGAGCATTGTACAGGTTGGCCAGACTCTCAGGGAACTTTTCATCAGCCAGTTCCTCTGCCTCCAGCCAAAAGGCAGCCTTGAGGGTGAAAAACCAGAGAGGGGAAGCAAGACATCCAGGGGGTGGCTATGGTGGTGATGGCAACGGAAATCTTCCCAGCACTTCACAGTTTGCAAAGTACTCTCACCCAGAGTATCTTACCTTCACTCCAGCCCATATTGCTGGTACTGTCACCCTATTCACAAAGGGAGACAGCAGCCGAGACAAGTGAAGTTACCCGTCGAAGTGAAGTTACCAGTGGTAAATGGAGGAGCTGCGATTTGAACCCGTGTTTGGTTCAAACACGGTTGCCACTCTGATGCCACTCTGCCTCCTAGTGGCAGGAAGGATGCCACTCTGCCTCCTAGTGGCAGGAAGGATGCCACTCTGCCTCCTAGTGGCAGGAAGGATGCCACTCTGCCTCCTAGTGGCAGGAAGGATGATGCCAGTGATGAGCATGTGGGAGGCCCCAACAGTGGTCCCTGATTCTAGACTCCTTTCTGCAGAGCTCTGTGGGCCTCCTGCCCACAGCCAGGAAGGCAGTGTGGCCCTCCCTGGATGTTTCTATAACTTCCCTTTCCTCCTTGGCACTTTCCTTTCCAGCCTCTTGCATCTGTGGGAGCTTCACACTGCTGAGGGTGAGGAGCGATGCTGGTGAGGTGGAGAGAGACAGAGCGTCACCAATGACTTTGCAAGGCAGGCAGCTGGCCTCCACTCTGGTGGGCCCTTCAGAGTTGTTTTCTGTTCTGAGCTCAGAAATGTTCTTGAAATACACGGGTTTCCTCCTGGAGACATTTCTGGACCTCCCCATTCTCTGAGGAGGGTGAGACCTGGACTGTGAATGTGATGGACCTTCCACGGTCAGTCCCAGGAGAGAGAGACAGGGCTTGTGCAATTTCAGTGGGAAATGCTAATGACACCTGCTTGTGTCTTTCACTTTTTTCAACCTGCACCACACCAGCACAGAGCGTGCCCTCAGGAGATACTTACTCAACGAACAAACCCATTTTACAGAAGAGGAAACAGAGTCTTCGGCAGCTAAATGCCAGGCTTGGGTCTACATCAGTCTGGCACTAAGATCTGAGTATGTATTTACTATACAGCCTCCCGTTAGGTGGAGAACAAACTCTCCGACAATCTCAGCATCTTCACAAAATCCTCCCACCACTTCTGACTTAAGTGAGACTTGTCCCTGACCTGGGCCACTAGATCTGTAAACTTGTCTTTTCCTCCTCCCCCCACCCCCCACCCCCACCCCCATTT
>NW_005359225.1:2574034-2612542 GCF_000412655.1 Myotis brandtii
CCCATTTTTTACCTTCTTCTCTCCCACCGGACTCATGAGAAGTCTAGATCCTGGGCTCAGAAGTTCTCTTCTCTGTTAACCATCCCTTCCTCTCCCATTTCTTCCGCTGGTTAATTCCCATCAACAAATGGTGGGAAATCTGCTCAAATATCTTTTATTTAAAAATACAACAAGCCCTAACCGGTTTGGCTCAGTGGATAGAGCGTCGGCCTGCGGACTGAAAGGTCCCAGGTTCGATTCCGGCCAAGGGCATGTACCTTGGTTGCGGGCATATCCCCAGTAGGAGGTGTGCAGGAGGCAGCTGATCGATGTTTCTCTCTCATCGATATTTCTAACTCTCTATCCCTCTCCTTTCCTCTCTGTGAAAAATCAATAAAATATATTTTTTAAAAAATACAACAAAATCCTCCCTGACCCCTCATTGCCCTACAACCATTCACTTCTCCTCACAGCCAAACATCTTGAAAATGTTATCTATTCTCTATCTACTCACTCCCTCACCTTCCATACCCACCTTTCCACTGGACCTGTTCACCAGTGACCTCTTCCTTGCTGGATCCCCATGACACTCATCACTTCTCACCCTTCTGGTCACATCAACAGCTTTTACTGCCACTGGCCACATGTGCCCCTTGGAGCTCCTCTGTGCTACTGCGCATATGCTCCTGGCTTTGCTTCACACCCTCCCACCATTTTTTCCTCAGCATCTCTTGCATACCCTTCTTGTCCTGCCCCAGTCTCATGCTGGTTTCCTTCAAGCATGAGGTTCTGTCCTTCTCACTCTACACTCCCTCTAAGCTCCACCGAGCATAGGCTTCCCAAGTCTTTGTTTGCAACTCAGCTCTCACCTAAGCTCCAGACATAAACCCACACATATCTGCCAGGTATCCCCACTTGGCTGTCCCACAGCCTCCTCAAATGCAACACGTCCAAAAACAAACTCAATGTCTTCTTCCCATCTACACTGCCCATCACCCGCCACCGTGTTCTCTCAGTCAATATCGCTGCCGTCTCTCCTGTCATCCAATCCAGAACACTGAGCATCATCTTGGACGCTTCCATATGCAGTTATCAAATTCTGACTATTTTGCCTCAAACATTTCTCTAAGCCTTGATAGTTAAGAGGCATAGGCCTGCCCTGACCGGTTTGGCTCAGTGGATAGAGCGTCAGCCTGCAGACTGAAGAGTCCCGGGTTCGATTCCGGTCAAGGGCATGTGCCTTGGTTGCGGGCGCATCCCCGGTGGGGAGTGTGCCGGAGGCAGCTGATCGATGTTTCTCTCTCATCAGTGTTTCTGACTCTCTGTCCCTCTCCCTTCCTCTCTGTAAAAAATCAATAAAAAATATATTTTTAAAAAAAAGAGGCATAGGCCTTGGAAAGAGATAAGATTCTAACAGCAACTCACTGTTGTCCCAGAGGAGGGACCAAAGCAGGCTTAGTTACTTAACCTCTCTGAGCTTCCTCATCTACAAAGCAAGAGTAATAAAAACCACTGCTCAGATAGACTGACATGAAATATGTGGCCACCTGGACACAGTCATTAGCATAAGCAAGCACTCAGTAAAGGGCAGCGGCTTCTGTTATCGGAATCATGATGACTTCTCCCTGTTCCTCTCCTTGCTATCCAGCTCTCAGCTGGGTTTTCCTATTTCTAGAATCCTCTCCCACTCACATTTTTTCTCATTTGTCTGGTTAGTTGCTCAGAGCTAGACTGAGAGTTAGCAAATCTGAGACCAGATCCTGCCTTGTCCTTGGCTTGCTGTGACATGGGTAATTCCTTTCACATCGGAGCCTCGGTTTTCTCATCTGTCACATGGGGATACCAATTGCTGTTCAACGGGTGGGAAAGGCTTCATAGACCACAAAGTTCTGTGCCCCAGGGAGGCCTATTCATCTTGTTGTTCTAATATCAGCAAAGCCCAGTGGTAGCTGCTAATCAGCCACTTGGGAATCCCCAGAAAAACATTACTCAGGGCCCCAGGAGAAGGGATGTCAATGGGCAGGGCCCCAGCAGGCTAAGGATGGGCAGGGACTAGGGGTTTAATGGGACCTGGCTCAGTCATAGTCTGGTCCTCCCCACTGAGGCTGCATTGGCTTGGGGAGAAGAGGGAGCAGCTGGAGTGGCCTGGGTTGCAGGTGAGCTGGGCCAACTTGCAGAGATCTTGGGTATGAAAGCTACTGAGAAAGTGCCCAGAGCTGGTCAGAGCCCAAGGAGGGACAGGTTCTGGGAGAGCAGGGTTTAGGGGGGCAGGTAAGGGCCCTCACACCACTATGATAGGAGCTCTAAGAGAAGGGAGATGGGCTGAAATATTTCTGCCCCAATGATAGTGTTCTGGCTGGCTGGCTCTGCTATTGTCTTGCTAACTGTGATGTTGGCCAGGTCATGGCCGCTCTCTGGGCCTCCCTCACCCTGTCAGCAACAGCAAGGAAGCAGGACCAGGAGCTCTCCATAAAGTCAAGTATTGTCTGACTGCAGGGATGCTAGAGAGGACGGCCTGGGACCTCAGGACTGCCATGCTCCCGTCTCCGCCTGTGGAAACACTGAGAAGCAAGGCGCCCCACTGCGACTCCAATCTTATAGGGGAGGAGTCAGAGCCAACCTCCAGCCCCAACGAACCCCCAGGCAGATGAGGGAAACACACAGAATGATCTGTGCTGCCAGACGGGGTTGCTTCAGTGCCTCTCCCACGGTGGACCCTCAGGAGCCCTGGGCAGGAGCCAGGAGTCTGGCTTCTAGTGCAGCTCTGCCAACAACTCCCGGTGTGACCTTGAGCAAGTCACTCCCTTCTCCAAGCTCTTTTTATTTGAAAAATAGGGGACCTGGGGATTGGACGACATTGCCTGCATGTTAAGGACAATTCTGGCTCTGACTCTGTGATTGCCCAGCAAAACCTGCACCACCAGCTTCGTGGGCCCAGTGAGCGGAGGGAACAACCTCTCAGGGAAAGGCAGTTTGTGTCAATTTAGATGCTAAAATAAAAGGAAATAAAAATGCTTTCTGACTAGTCCACGATGGGGAAAAGTTCAGTTTAACTCAGCTTAACCCATTCATTCCTTAATTGATTTACTTAAAAATATTTGCTGAGGGTCCGTTGTGAGCTGGGTTTCCCGGGGCAGCCGGTGTGCAACACTGCTGCTCGGGACGCGGGGCCTGGCGGCCATGACCATTTTCCACACAGAGGTGCCCAGTCCATCTCTTCTTTACGTCATTTGTTGAAAAGGACTTTGTTTTTTTCCATCGAGAACCTCCATTTAGTAATCAGTCCATCTGAAATGCACTGATCAGTCCATTTGAAAATGCCCTCAGAACAAAAACAGAAACGTATAGTTGTCTCTGACATCAGCCTAAGAAATGGAGAGAAGAAAAGAAAACCTTTGGTCTAATTTGTGCCCAGGTGGAAAGCAGAGTTTCTGAGCTCTCCAGGTGGCCTGGCTCGGTGGGCAGAGTGCCAGGCCAGAGCCAGGAGGCCTGGTTTCCAGGACCAACAGGGCACTGACCTGCTGCGCCCCATCCCCACCCTGAGTCTTCATTTGTGAAGAAAGGTTCAGGGCCCGAACAGTCTGCAGGGCCCTTTCCACTGTTATATATTCTGTGGCCTGAGAAGAGTTATGTTAGAAAGGGGAGAAACTGGAGGTGGTTTTGGAAAACCAAGTAGAACTGCTCCAGGGTACGTGGGGGCGGAGAGGCGGTGATCTGAATGTCAGCACAACCTGGCCCTGGATGGCTCCTTCAAGGTAAAGAATGAGTCACACTCCCCTCAGCAGTTCCGTGGGCTGGAAAGTCTCACTTCGGAGGTCTTGGGCTGCCACGGATGCGCGGGAACTTCTTCACAGCCGAGCGCTTCTCTCCTGACACTGGTTCTGGGACGTTTCAGCTCTCTGTGGTGCCCTCTGAGCTGGGGCCACTCCAGGGTGTGGGCACGAAATGGCTAAATAGTAGCACCTGCCGAGCTGCCGCAGTCGGGAGAAGAGAAGACATGGAGTGACGCGGGAGGGACCCTGGAGTCTGTTTTTTCCCAATAGGAGGAGAATCCACCTTCAATTTGGACTCCATTTGGGGAATGTCTCCTTCTGCCAAAGGCGTACACAATGCCGCTACCCTCCCAGGGTGACCAATATCCGGGTTTGCTGGGAACTGAGTGATTTCCTGGAACACGGGGCTTCCAGGGCTAAAACTAGGCAGTTCTGGGCAAATCAGGACGGTTAGTCCCTCAATATGACCAGGAGACAGAATACAGACACAGGTCACAGGGCACCCAGGTTAGACGGAGGCAGATAGAGAACCCGACAGCAGCTTAACCCGTTCTTGTGTTAAGCAGACAGCATCCTGGTGAACTCCATGGAGGAGGAGGCCCTCCTATCAGCACCACCACATCATATCCCAGAATGGGAACCCTCAAGTAAATGGGAATGTAGAGACAAAGAACGCTGATTCAAGAGACATGGCATCCTGGCTCAGAGGAGTGGGATGAGAATGGCCTGGGGCATGGAAGAGGAACTAAATCCAGAGCTGCACAGGGTGGTTCTTGCAGCCATCCCTGAAGAAGGGTCCCACCAGCGCCTGAGAGCTCACGAGCTGAAAGTCCTTATCAGAGGCCACTGACAATCACCTAGGCTCAGAGGTACGTAAGTAGGGTCAACGGAACCTTAAAGTACAAGGAGTTTTCTTTCACTCCTGGGTTTAGCTTCATCACTCTCAACCAGTCATCCTGGTGTCTTCACAAGGCCTCATGTTAAAGAGCTCCATTCGGGAACTGCTGTGTAGATATATCTGGATGGACTGGACTTGTGCCAAAGGACAGCAGTCAAGATTCCGGTGCTGAGAGCGGACAAAGTCTGGTAAGTGGTTCATCAACATTACCACACACAGAGTGTTCCTCCACCTGTGGGAGCAGGAACGAGGCTACCACATCGGACATCCTTAAAGGAGACACATGAACTAATAAAGAAGCTACTTGATTTTTTACATTCTTCTCAAGAATATTTCTCTCAGATAGAATAAGTTTGTCCCCCAAAACCTACACTCTGATTGATGTGGTTCATTAATGTTACTTTAAAAAAAAAGAAAGAAAAAGAATCAATGGATCCAGGTTTAGAAGGTTGCTTAAAGGTCTTTACTTTGGCTCTTATCCAAATATTGAACGTCCTATGTAGCATTTCAGTCAAAAAGACCCCGGCCTTCCGTATCTCTAGTTACATGGAATTCATTAATTTTGAAGCCACTCTTTTGCTTAATGGGATAGTTCTGATTATAAGAAACTTATCCATATCTGGGCCCCTGGACTGCTAATCCAGGCTCTAGTTCTCTGTGAGTGTTGTTCCTGCCCTCTGACAGCCCTGCAGGGGTTCACCAGACAGGACCAGCTCTTTCAACCATTGCTCACTAGACACTTCACTATCCTGGGCATCTTAGTTGTGCGATGAAACTCCAGGCACAAAGAAACTGTCAGGATTGAGATCCAAGCTTGGAAAGAAAAAGGATGCATGTTCTAGTTAATGTTTCCTTGATTGATCTGACTTCCAGATGTGCTGATGTTCCAGTAGCTAATTTAGATTCCATGGGATTTTTAAAAATTCTTCTTTTTAAAAAAAAAAAATCCTCACCCGAAGATGTGCTTAGAGAGGAGAAGGGGGTTGGGGCGGGAGAGAGAGGGAAACATCAATGTGAGAAAGAAACATCGATTGGCTGCCTTCTGTACATGCCCTGACCGGGGATCAAACCACCAACCCAGATATGTGTCCTGAATGGAACTGACAACCTTTCAGTGCACAAGACAACGCTCAACCAACTGAACCACTCCATCTGGGCAGGATTTTTAACATATATGATCATGTCATTTATGAATAACGACTTTTATCTATTCCTTTCTGATACTTATACCTTTTATTTCTTTACTTACCTTTTTGCACTGGCTCAGACGTCCAGCACAATGTTGAATAAAAGTGGTGAAAGAAGATAGGCTGTCTACCTCCTGATCTGAGAGTAAAAGGCATTCAGTTTTATACCATTAAATATGCTAGCTGTAGATTTTTCATATATGCCCTTTATTAAGGTGGGGATGTTCTTTTCTATTTCCCATTTTTTTCTGAGAGACTTTAATATGAACTCTACTTTGGAATTCTAATAGGATATCTTGGTGAGTATAAAATTCTAAGCTAGGAGGCTTTTTCTGTTAACATTGTAATGATGTTATCCCATAGTCTGTTGGCTTCCAGGGTTTCTATTGAAAAGACAGCTCTCAGTCCTATTGTTGCTACATTAAAAGAAAAGTTTCTTACTTTCTGTGGCTATTTTTTAGTTTTTCCCTTTAACATAGGTTTTTAGAAGTTTGACTATGATGCAATGTGGTTCCTTTATGGTTTTTTGTTGGTGTATTTTTTTGGCTTAGGATTTGCTGAGCTTCTTAAATCTGTAGGTTGATTTGTTACCAGTTTTGGAGATTTCTCAGACATTATTCTGTACAAACTGTTTCTGCATCATTCTTTTCTCTCCTACTTTGGGGACTTAAAATGCATGTATGTTAGATCTTTTGAACAGGTGCCACAATCATTTGTGCTCTTTTAAATTTCTAATTATTTTTTCCTCTGTGATTCACTTTGGTTATTTTCTATTCATCTGTCTTCCTTTTATTGATCCTTTCCTTTGTGTACCCGTCCAAAAAAGTTAAGTTCACATATTATATATTTCAGTTCTGAAATGTTCGTTCATTCTTTACTATAGATTCCAATTCTCTCTTGAAATTCCTCATTTCTTATATTTTGTCTATCTTTTCCTCTATATGGTGAAGGGGAAGACTATATTCATCACAGTTCATTCAGGGGCCCTGTCTTCTAATTGTGATACCTCAATCATCTGTGTCTTTGCTTCTACTCTTTTATTTCTCCTCATTTGGTCTGATATAACTTTTTTAACCTTGACTCATATTTTTTTTATTGGGTATTGGACATTGAAGATGAAAAAGTTGTAAAGCTCTAAATGATTTATCTTTCTCCAAGAAATGTTGTATTCTACTAGCAAACTGATTACCAATGGATCATCCATGTTGTGGCTTGATTGTAGGCTATGTGATGCCTCATCTACTCTCATTTGGTTCTTATATTTAAGGTTTAGCCATTATTCCTAGAGCCTGGCATTTCCAGGGTCGCAACGGAAGTCCTGGGGAACTTACCAAGGTCCATCCACCTAGATAGGGCTTGGGTTCCAACCTCTGACTCTCCAACGTCATGTGGCTGCTCAAATCTTTCTGCAGCTCTGTAGCCTCCAGCTGCTATAGTCTCCTAGTTTCTCCAGGTCTTTCCCTACACATGCACCTTAGGAGTTGGTCAAGGACTTGAAGGGAATTTGCATACAGATTGTGATATTCTTTCTCACTGTAAGTACCCTGCTCTCCAGGATTTTGCCCCGCAAGCGTCAGTCACTTTGATTCCCCAAATTCCAACTCCATATCTTCTCAGCCAAGGGAGACTTCCCTTTTCTAATTCAGCTCTATTCTCCAGTCCTGCACATTGGGAAATGCCCTCAGGTAAAAAGCTGGAGTCCTGTGGAACTCACCTCATGAGCCTTCCTTTTTCAAGGACTGCAATTCTTCAAGACCTGCCCTTGGTTGTTCTCTGAAGCCTTCAAACAATTGTTTTATATCTTGTCCAGCCTTTCTAGTTGTTTTCACCAGGAAGGTTAGTTAAAACAAGCTATTCTGTCATAGCCAAAACTTTAAAGTCCTCTTTGAATTTTTGAGGTGACATGTGCTAGTAATAGGAGAATCACAGCACTCGACCTAGAATTTTAGAGCGAACCCGTACTTTTTTCTGTAGACAACTATTCTTCTTTTGAAAAATAGTTCCTGGTGCAGACTGAATGCCTGACCAGGGAACACTTAATGACTAGGGGACCCTAAGCTGTCCCTTATGTATTGGATATGAATTTGAACAAACAAAATATAAAATTGGATATGTACAGAAATATCCCATCATCAATTGCAAATAATAAATGTTATATTAGGTCAAGCAGATCTCAAAGGCATAAGTAAATTGCATGAGCAGTTGTCTTAGACTCCCATGACACACAATCTTGCTACATTGACACCTTTCCATCAACTCTAACATACATCCTCATGGAAAATGTCCTATAACCAACTCCCTCAAAAAGAAAAAAATTCAGGCCTGATTTACAAACAGTTTTTCAAAATATGCTGAGTCCGCCCAAAAGTGGACTGCTGCTGCATAACGGCCCCATTCAGAAGGGCCTGAACGATCAACAAGAAGGTAAATCCTGTCAGTGAGCAGAATCTTGGGCAGTGCATCTGGCTTTTTTCCTGGTAGGTTTAGAAGATGCAATGGAAAGAGTAAGGATCTATACAAATTTATGGGCAATGGCTAATGGTTTGGCTGGAATATGAAGGGATTTGGAAAGAACAAGATGAGAGGATTCATAAAGAGGGAATCTGGAGAAGAGTTAAGGTATTAGATCTCTCAGAAGGGGCACAAATTGTAAAGATACTTGAGTCCCATGTAACTATTTACCAAAGGGTATCCATGGTAGAAAAAGCTTTCCAGCATCATCAAGCGTAGGCAAAGTCAGGTAGACAAGATGATTGTCCCATGGAGATCAGTCAGACTCATAATGAGAATGAAGGTTACACCATTGGAGTAAAGTGCTGGGCCGTTGAGGGCTGTTAAAGATGTTCTCCTCATTATCAGCAAAGCCTAGGGACATCCTTGCCCCCTCTCGTTAGGAGATGTGAGGGAGTCCATCCCTGGGGAATGGTGGGTGCAGTGCCACATAGGAGCACCATCTTAAGGGAAGTACCCCAGGAGGCCTCTTTGAAAGGAGGGGCTGAGGGTTGAATGGGCTATGTCTCAGCCTTCAACAAGGCCTTGCACATAGACACCACAGGAAACACCAGTATGGACCAGGCTTAACAGGTGAGAAGATCTAGGGATGGAGTGCCCAGAGGTAAGCAGAGAAAAATGGGGTGGGGAGGTAGGGGCAGGGAGGCCAGAGCCTATAAACCAGGGATCAAGAAGACTTATTGGGTGGACACAAAAGGCAGGCAACTAGGATCCATGATGGCTGTGCATACATGGGCTGTGAGATCTTAGACCACATATTCTGGGAGGTCTGGGTAAGAGACGGTGCTCACAGGTGGGATTCAAATCACCTTGGCCAACAGCTTCCCACAGGAAAGCAAGACTGATGAGAGTAGTAACCATTGGAAACACTAGCAAACTTTGCACTCTTACATGTTCCAGGTTCTGGTGTAAGCTTTGTCCAGAACTCTCTCTGTGAAGACTCACAACAACCCCAGGTCACAATGAGGGAAGGGGGCTGAGAGGGGAATGGCTTGCCCAAGGTCACACAGCTGAAGGCAGGAACTGGGATTGCAGTTCAGTCCTTTCTGACTCACAAATCCACACACTTAAGCACTGAGGTCCACGTGACATAACGAATGTAAAGAACCCACTGGCAGCAGATGCTCACTAGGTGGACTTTTCCTCTAAGCTCCTCAGTGAACCAATGAGAACACCGAGGCTCAGGGCCCCCAAGTCACAGCAGTGAGCGGCAGAACTCACAGCTGACAGGCGGGGCTCAGTCTCTTACAGCAGGTCAGCTACAGAACAACCTCTCACCAGCCATGGCCTTGGACAATTGCCTGTCCTTTTCTGATCCCCAGTTTCTTGTTTGTTGAAGAGGTATAACCACACCCTGGCAGGGCTGGATGAGAAGTGATGATGTACATAAAGTATGTAACGTGCACACTCAGGTGATGGGTTGTTCGGTCCTTCTTTGTCCCCACCAGCACCGTAACTGGCTCACAGACTATCCTGATGAGGAGACCCTGCTGGGGCAAGTTCTGTGCCCTGAGAAACAGCATCTTTTCGGCCCTAAGCACGGGCTGCATCACTCAGGTGCAGTATGTAATTTCAAATAAAACAAGAACGGTGCTTTGAAATATCAGATGTGAAATTCTTTTGGGAAGTATTTTTGGTGCCCCTGCCTTGTGATGACCCAGCACATGTCTGCTCTCCCTGCTGGATAGTCCAGCCCCACCCGGCAGTGAGTAGCATGTGCCACCTCTCCACCAGGGTCTCAGCACCCCTAGCTCCATCTATAAAGCAGTGGGACAGAGGAGGCGGGAGAGGGGCAGAGCTGGACTAGATGGCCCCTTAGGACTTCTCTGGCTTTGGCCCTCTTTGTTTCTACCCCTCAGATCCCCTACTCTGCCTCACCTGGACCAGTCAGCATGACTGCCTCTCTGAGAACAGAATTGCCCAGGGCAGGGCAGTTTGTACCCCTTCAGGTGTGAGTAAAACCTGGTCATGAACTTGTTGGATGGGGTTTGGTTAACTAAGGGATAACCCTTTCAATTTGGGACAAAACAGCTTCACTCTTTTGCTAGGTCTGAAGGCGGGGGCCGACTTCTGGATCATTATTTCAAACAAGGATTTGCATTGTCAGGTACCGATTCTCAACTTAGTACTTACCATATGCGGACTCAGAGATAAAATTCTGAAATAGAGATTTGTCTCATGTTATCCATGGAAAAAAAACAGAAAGGGAAATAGAAAACCTTGGTCCTGATGTTTTCTCCCCTGTAAACTTGAACTTCTGGATTCTCCAGGGGGGGAAATGGCATAGAAGAAAGAGTCCTGTCCTAAGAATCAGAGGCCTGAGTTCTGGTGGTGACTCTGCAACCAATGCAGGTGGCACCTGAGAAAGACCCTGCTCAGTCCCTGGCCTTCAGGGGAAATTGGTTGGCCTTGAAAATAAAATAAAATAAAAAGATTTTTCCAGTTTTTACATTGGTGGTTTTATGCATAAGAGGTGTTGTGAGAAGAGAAAGAAATTAGAGGGGACTCCAGGAAAATCACAGGGACACTGCTCACGGAATCACCAGGATCAAAGAGGGAGCCGTACCACTGTCAACATGAACTTGCCGGGGGTGGGCGTGGGGTAGTTGCTTAGTCTGAGGGACAAGTCTAAAGTGGAGGGGGGTGGATCAGCACTTCCTTTAGCTCAGGTCCCCCAGGTCTGGGGGTTGAAAACACTCCCTTCTGATTCCTCTGGGAAGAGTTCTTTGGCTTTGAGCAGCTACTGCAAACAGATCTTCAGTTCCTATCAACCATGCCTCCCAAGCCTTCCCAGGTCACATGACAACTTCTGACCAGGGACTTGGGAAGCCTGCTGGGCAGTGGGCACTCAATGGTTAAACAGGAGCACCTGCTGGGCTGCAGCAGCCAGTAGGGAGGTGAATTCAATGGAGCAACACAGACATTGTCTTGGATTCTCTGTTGCTACCCACCTGCGGGAGAACCCATTATGAGTTCAGACTCTAATCAGAAATGACTCTTCCCACCAAGAGCATGTTCATTGTCATTTCCCTCACTGTAGCATGACAAAGGCCCCACACCCAGAGACAAGATACAGAGTACTCAACTTAGATGGAGACAAGCAGAACCATAGCACCAAGCAAACGAGAGAGAAAGGAGCCATTCCCTGGTTAATAACTATGGTGGAAAGACAACAGGTTGCTGTAAACCTTGGAGAAATCAGCCCTCCCTAGCAACGTGGTGACAAAGATGTCACCTTTTTTAAAACTTAAAGTAAATGCCAAAAGATAAAGAAGTGTAGAGGCCTGGTTTAAGAGATCTGATATCCCCAAATGATCAGATGGGATGTGGAAAGAGGACCAGTGGAAGTTCTTCCATAACACTTAACACAATTGCAGTTAAATAATTGTGTGGTTTATTGCTTAATGTTTCTTTCTCTGCTGCTAGAATTTCAGCTCCATGAGGTTGGAGACCTCTGTCTTGTTCAATGTGTCTACTACAAAACCATGTGTTATATGCTCCAGGTTTTGTATATCATAGGTGCTTTTTCCATACTTGGTTCAAAAAGAAAACAGGGAATTCTGGGATAGGATGAAGAGAGGGCCCATCATGTTTCTTTTAAAGTCACTGTAAATAAATATGGTTATATTAACTACACAGTGATCATTATTATTATTTTTAAAAATATATTTTATTGATTTTTTACAGAGAGGAAGGGAGAGGCCCTCCTCCTGCCCATCCCAGCAGTGGTGCAGACATCCCACATGGCTTTTAGTTCTGTGGCCCAGGTCTACCACTGCTTCTGTGACCACTTGGCTGTGGTCCAGGCTTCCTGCTCTGACACCATGGGCCAGACCCTCATGGGCTTCTGCATCGCCATGGGGGTGTCCTTCCTGCCCCTTCTGCTGGTGTTTCTCTCCTATGCCCATATTCTGGCCTCCATTCTTCACATCAGCTCCCGAGGAGGACGTTCAAAAGCCTTCTCCACCTGCAGCTCCCACCTCCTGGTGGTTGGCACATACTACTCCTCTATTGCCATAGCCTATGTGGCCTATAGAGCTAACCTGCCCCTGGACTTCCACATTATGGGCAATGTGGTGTTTGCTATTCTCACACCTGTCCTCAACCCTCTCATCTACACACTGAGGAATAAGGATGTCAAAGCAGCCATTACCAAAATGGCATGTCTCAAGGGCCTAAAGAATGCTGGGAAACCCTGATTCGTAGGTATAACTTGACCTATTCACAAACACCAATAACAATAGAGGGAAAAGTTGACAATTGAAGCAACCAGATAGTTAGAACAATAATTCTCAAAATATGGTCTTAAGTATTCCTCTGCTGTAATAAAATAATAATTTTCTTTCCTTAATTCACAGACAAAATGGATGGGAGTTTTCTGTTTCATTTTCAAGCTGTGAATCCCAACTTCACAAGATTGTGAATACAATTGTGGTCACATTTCCAATCACTCAAAGTATTTTGATTCTCAGAGACTCCAAGTATTTGACCAGCAATAAATTCAGTCTTTTTCCTTGTATCTCTTCTTCCGGTATTTCTAAACATCCCCAGGATTGTTGATACCTAGACACGAATCCATCTTGCCCTTATTGTTAGAACAGCACCTTAGAAACCCCCTTCAGGGATTAAAGTCTGACTGCTACCATTTCAATCCCTGTTGCCTAAAAATTCACGGCCACTACCAATATTTCAACACCAGTCACACAAGATATTTACCTCTAGACCCTCATGGGGCCACTCAAAAGCAGGCCCTTCCTCTAGCTTATGCTTAGGCAAGTGGCGCCCCTTACCAAACCTGTGTGGGCACCAAAGCATTACAGTTCTTTTGGTTCCCAGCCACACCAGAGTTTTCCCATCCATGACAATGGGGAGCTTAGTAGAGAAGTTTGCCCTGATCAGTAGGATCCTGGGTCCAGGACCTCTACTCTTTTTCAAAACACTGTCCTACGAATTCCTCTTTCTGGCTTAGTGGCCAGCCCCGTCTCCTGGTTCCCTTCCCCTATGCCTCATTTTCTCTTGAAGACCTGCTGAATTTAACCTAAGGGCTTGGAGAGAAATTGTTTCTCTCTCTACTCCACTACCACCCAATAAACAACTTCAAAATACCCTCACGTCACCACTAAAGCCCTGCTTTGTGCAACTCTCTTCTGGTATCTATTTCCATTTCAGTTCAGGGCTTTGGTTTCCTGGATGAACCTCATGACATCCTTTCATGTTCAGTTCCCTTTCTAGATGGAGCAATGAATTAACCACATGAAGAGTGGATCAGAGCAACATGGATTCCCAGGCTAATTCCACCCTCACACACTATTGTGGCTCCTCGTCACATTTTCCATGAGTGGATATGAAATAACAATGACAGCAATAATAATGTTTTTCACCTGGAGCTTTATCTGCTAATTGGCAAGTCCCTCTGTATTTCCAAAATTTAAAAAACAGTTTTAACTTCATGCATCAAAGGATACCACCAAGAGAGTGTGAGAAGACAACACACAGAAAGGGAGAAAATACATGGAATATATTTTCTTGCAAATCACATATCTGATAAAATATTAATATCCAGAATATATATAGAACTCCTACAACTCAACAACAACAAAAAACAAACAACCTAACTCCAAAAATGGGCAAAAGACTTGAATAGATACTCCTACAAAACAGATATACAAATGTCCAATAAGAACATGAGAAGATGCTCAACATCACCAGCCATCAGGTAAATTAAAACCATAATGAGATACCCACTTTGAACCCAGTAGGATGGCTATTATTAAAAAAATAGAAAATAATAAGCATTAGTGAGGATATGGAGAAATTGGAACCTTTGGGGGGAAAATGGTGCAGGCACTGTGGAAAACAATACAGAGACTCCTCAAAAAAAACCAACAAAATAAATATAGAAATACCAAATGACCCATCAATTCCTCTTCTGGGAATTGAAAGCAGGGCCCTAAGAGATATCTGTAAACCTATGTTTATAGTGGCTTTATTCACAATTACCAACTATCCACCAACAGATGAACAAATAAACAAAATGTGGTATATACATACAATAGAATATAGTTCAGGCTTAAAAAATAATAAAATTCTGATACATGCCACAACATGGATAAAACCCAAAGACATTATGCTAAGTGAAATAAGCCAGACACAAAAGGACACATCACATGATTCCACTTACATGAGGCATGAGGAATAATCAAATCATAAAGACTGAGAGGAAAACAATTGTTACAGGAGCTGGGGGTGGAGAGGGGAAGGGAGAGTCCCTGTTTGATGTCTACGGAGTTTCCATTTGGAAAGATGAAACGCTTCTGGAAACAGGCAGTGGTGATGGCTGCACAACACTGTGCATCGATTTAATGTCACTGTAGATTACATTTAAAAATGGTAAATTTTATATGACATATATTTTGCCACAATCAAAATATATTTAAAACACTGTTTCACCAGGCCCTAGGTTCCAGGCCCCTGGTCAGATGCCCACCCCTGGGTCATAAGCTGTGGCCAGAGGGAGGTATGTTGTTCAATCACATGGTTTAACACGGACACAAACAGTTGTGGAGCAGCTTGCCTTAAAAAGTGGGGTGGGAGGAAAGGCATTTGACACCTGCCGCACTTAGGGGAGTCCTTTCCCCATCTGTATCAGGAGACTGTTGTGAAGATTTGAGTGAGAGCAGGTAATTTCATCTCCCCAATATCTTGAGACGGCATCCGCTCCTCTGCGTCCCCACATCATCAACCCTGGGGCAGATGTCACCACCTTCTCTCTCCTGAATGAGCACAACGGTCTCCTCACTGGGCCCCCCGCCGGTGGGCCCGCCGTCCGTTCCATAAGTGGGCAGAATGGGTTTTCTGACAGACAAATCTGGTTACCTTACCACCCTCCACATAACTGGAAGGCTCTCGCTAATGTGGCCTGAAACGACCTCTTTGACCTCAAATCTCACCATTGCCTCTCTCACGGCAATTCTGAACTTCCTTCAGTTTCTCAAACACACCAAGTCCTCATTCTCACCAATGACTCACTCTTCTCTCTTCCCAAAGCCCTCTTCCTCTTTGTCTATGTCAGCTGGAATCTTACTCGGGCTTCTCCTGAAACATCATCTCTCAGGGGAGCCTGCCCTGGCACCTCACCCTGAAATGCGAGGTGGGTGCCATTCACATGTTCTCCCTCAGCAGTTTATAATCCCCCCCCCCACATGGTGGCACTTTTTTATTTCTGGACCTTAGGAGACGAGAGCTCTGAGCACATTATACCCATTAGCCTGTGCAAGCTCCTTGCTTGTTTTATTCATCTTCCTCTTTCTCTCCATCTCCCCAATTTCCATCCCATTCTCCTTTCCCCACTTAAGCATCCGTTCTGATGTGTTGGATGTACAACCATAAATATAAACATATCTTTGTAAAATATGTAATGTGCTATGTATGTACACTTTTAATTTATATGTGATGTTACACATCTCAGTTTATTTCTTACATTTGCATTCAGTTCCAAGTTTTAGATCTGCCTATGTTGCTGTTTATACATCTAGTTTCATTGGTACCAATTGTATAATATTCCATAGTATGACTTCATCACATCTTACTTTCTTCTCCTAGTGGGGGACACTGAAACCACCTCCAACTCTTTGCTACTACAATGTCTTCATAAGTGTCCTTGTGTATGTCCTTTCGTGGACCCCTGGAGGATTTTCTCTGGAACATAGGACAAGGAGTCGGGTTAGTCATCGGTTATGCATAAACTTGAGCCAAACATAGTCTCTCCTCATTATTTGCAGATTCTGTATTTGCAAATTTGCTTACTCACCAAACCCAAAACCAATACCCATGGCACTTTCAGGGTCACTACCGGACATGCCCAGAGCAGCAAAATATCTGAGCCACCCACATACATGCTCCCAGTTGAGGTCTAACAAGGCAACACTCTGCTTTCTGTTTCAGCTTCCACTGCATACAAGTGTCCTTTTCATAGTCTATTTAGGACCATGGTTTTTTGTTTTTGTTTCGAATTTTTTGTGCTGGAAGGGGGGCAGTAATTTTGCTATTTAAAATGGTACCCAAGCATAGTGCTGAAGTGCTGCCTAGTGTTCCTAAGCACAAACAGTGTGTGATGTGCCTTATAGAGAGAATACACGTGTTAGATAAGCTTCATTCAGGCATGAGTTACAGTGCTATTGGCCGAGTTCAATGTTAATGACTCAATAATATATTAACTAAGGTGCTTTTAAATAGAAACACACATGAAACAAGGGTATGTATTTGACCAGCTGATGAAGATGTTGTGACCAGAGGCTCACAAGAAAATAACCCTGTATTTTTTCCTAGAAGAATGATTCAGTATTTGCTAATTCAGTGTTCACTGCTACTTTATAGAATGTAACTACCACAAATAATGAGAATTGACTTTACTTTAATATTGTTTCCTAGAATAGCTGTACCATTTACACTCCCAGCAACAATGGACTATGTAGTTCCCATCTTCCCACATACTCACTAACATTTGATATTATCCAACTTTCTAATTTTTTGCCATCCTTAACAGGCTAAAGTGCTACCTCATTCCATTTAATCTGCATCTCTCTAATTACTAATGCATCATCTCTGTAAATACTTGTTAGCAACTAGCATTTACCCTTATGTGAATTGCCTATTGAGAACATTTGCTCATTTTCTTTGGAATTCCTGTATTATTTTATTGCCTTCAGGACTTCTCTATGTTTGTTCCTTGGCAACTTTAAATATTGCAAATATATTTTCAAACTTGTGATCTGTCCTTCATGTAGCAGACATTCTTAATTTTGATATACTCAATTCCATCACATTTTTTACCTTTTGGTATGTGAGTTTTAGCTTTTTCTTACAACTATTTCACCAGGATATTTCCCAACATTTTCTTTTCATTAGCTTCCTAGTTTTATCTTTCACATGTATACTTGAATCCATGGGGAATTCCTGTTGGTTTAACATGTAAGGTAGCAATTCTGTTTTATTTTTCTTCATGCTGAAAGCTATTTTTTTTCACAATCTATCTTTAAAAATCCGTTCTTCCTCATTGTTGTATAGTGCCATCTTTATTAATTTCAAATTCCTATACACCTTGTCTACTTCTGAGCTATTTAGTTCTATTATCTATTTGCCTATGGCTAGACCAGTACCATATTATTTTATTATTATAGCTTTGCAGTATGTCTTTTTACCTACCTGATTCACCATATACATATTTAAATATATTTTAATTTATTTCAGAGAGAAAGGCAGAGGGAGGGAGAGATAGAAACATCAATGATGAGAAAGAATCATTGATCAGCTACCTCCTGCATGCGCCACACTGGGGATTGAGCCTGCAACCTGGGCATGTGTCCTGACCAGGAATCGAACCATGACCTCCTAGTTCATAGATCAACACTCAACCACTGAGCCATTCCGGCCAGGATATATATAAAACCTTCTTTTATGTCTTTCCTTTAAATTTCTAGATTTTTTTCAACAAACATGGTAGTCATTTTTGACATTATAACTTTATTACTACTGTAAAAGGCATTAAAATTTTTGTTCTGGTTATTATGCTAGAAAAAGAACACAGTTTCTAGCTAGTATAAAAGCTTCCCAATCATAGCCCTTATCACAGTGAATTATAATTCCCTTTTTATTACTTGTATGTATTCTTCATTAGACGCCAAGCTACATGGAGATTGGCAGTGGGCCTGCCTTTTCTATCGCTGCATGCCCAGCACCTCTCACAGGGCTGGCACACAGCAGCCGCTTAACAAATGGCTCAGCCCTTGACACATGGTGTCATTCAGCAGTAGCTCCCTCCCACTCTCTAAACAATCATCTCATCAGATGCCAGGCTGTGGAGATGGATGTCCTCACAGCCAGGGAGACGGGGGGTATTTCCCAAGGACTCGGAGTAAATGAAAGAAAAAGCCACAGCCAGTTTCCTCACTGAGATCCATTTAGCTGATCCATGAAGTGCCCTCTTCTTAACGCCGCGGGGAGAACAGACAGCAGATTCTTTGAGAGATGGAGCAAAGTTATCACTTGAATCCCTAGGTCAGTCTCACCAGAAGCCAAACTATGCCCTTGGACTTCCTGCTTGATGGCACAACAGACCCACGTTTTACTCAAGCTGCTGTGTTGGACGTTTGTTATTATGTTGGACAGCAGAAGACCAGGGTCCCAATTACATTTGTCACAGCCTGGCTATGTGTCCCTCACTAAGTCCTTACCCATCTCTCCTCTCTCTGTAAAATGAGGGGATTGGACCAAGATGTCCTAAGGGCCCTTCTAAGTCAGACCCTCTCAGACGCTAAAAGTTGCTTATAGTTCAGGGGATCTCAATGCTTTAAAAAGGGCTGCCTACAGTGGACATTCTGAATTTACTACTTTCCTCACTGCCTTTTCCTTTGGACAAAATTGGTAACATTCAACAAACATCTATAAAGGAAAGACTATAGCTAGGCATTGGAAACAAAGATGAACAAGAAAAAGTTCTGCCCTGACCAGTTTGGCTCAGTGGATAGAGCGTCGGCCTGTGGACTGAAGAGTCCCAGGTTTGATTCCGGTCAAGGGCATGTACCTTGGTTGTGGGCACATCCCCAGTAGGGGGTGTGCAGGAGGCAGCTGATCCATGTTTCTCTCTCATGGATGTTTCTAACTCTATCCCTCTCCCTTCCTCTCTGTAAAAAATCAATAAAATATATTTTAAAAAAAGAAAAAGTTCTTATCCTTGTATAGCGCACATTTAAGTGAGAGCACAGACAAGAAGTAAATAAATAAACAAGATAATTACAGTTTATGCAATGCTATTAATAAAACAAACCATCAGACACATAGGTGGCAGACCTAGCTAACAGTGTGTCTTCAGGTAAGTCACTTTCCCTTATGGGCCTCATTTCTTTTTCTGGAGGGGGTCAAGGGGAGGGCATGAGCACAGGGTGGTTTTCCTGCTGCCCAGCTGTGAGAGTGAGAGAATCACAGTTGTTGGCAGGAACACACACATGCTGTGGTTAAGGAGAGCAGACTCATTCAGGACAGAGGGAAGGGAGAATGGGCGGGGAAAGAAGGAGAGAGAACCTATAACAAATGTCACTGAGCACTTGCCAGAGTTTTAGGTCGTTGTTAAGTCTCACAACAAACCAGCCATGTCAGCAATGCTGTCCCCATTTTACGGAGGAAGACACTGAGGTTCTGAAAGATGATGTGATGTTACAGAGTAGCAGAAAGACCTGACCGGTTTGGCTCAGTGGATAGAGTGTCAGCCTTCGGACTGAAGGGTCCCGGGTTCGATTCCGGTCAAGGGCATGTACCTTGGTTGCGGGCACATCTCCAGTGGGGAGTGTGCAGGAGGCGGCTGATCGATGTTTCTCTCTCATCAATGTTTCTAACCCTCTGTCCCTCTCACTTCCTCTCTGTGAAAAATCAATAAAATATATTTCAAAAAACAAAGTAGTAGGAAGAGAATTCAAGATCAGGTTTCTCTGAAGCCAAATCTGATGCTGATTCAGATATGACAACTGTGATGAGATGAAAAGAGGTACGATATTGCGACTTTACATTCTGTGGGAAGAGAAGAGATGTGTGAGGGCTGAAAGGTTAGGAAAGTCTTTCTGGAGTAAGTGGGTTGTTAGTTGGGCCTTTGAATGTGCATGGGTTTGAGAAAAAGAAGAAGAAAGAAGTAGAGAGCATGGGGCATTGAACTGAGTCCTGGATCAAGTTAGGGGCACATAAAGGTGGTTCAGGAAAAATGAGGCTGGAAAGGTAGGCTGGCCCAATAAAGAGCCTGGTGTGCCTTACTGAGAAGTGTGGTCTTGGTTCTCGGGCATTCAGGAACTGTAGGAGGCATGCAAACAGGCAAAGGGAATGGCCCAGGAGAGTAGATTTGGTGTCAAAAGACCTAGAGTGGTCATGATTCTTTCACTTATTAGCTATGTGGCCTTAGACCGTTTACTTCATTTCTCTGAGCCTCAAATCCCTCATCCAAAACATGTCTGACTTAAAAAGTTGTATTCATCATTGTGTTCTCAAGCACCAGGATCCATCATTTAGAACAGCCTGTGGGTCGAGACCCCTTTGGCAGTCGAACAGCCATTTCACAGGGGTCGCCTAAGACCATCCTGCATATCAGATATTTACATTACCATTCATAACAGTAGCAACATTACAGTTATGAAGTAGCAATGAAAATAATTTTATGGTTGGGTCACAACATGAGGAACTGTATTTAAAGGGCCAGAAGGTTGAGAACCACTGATTTAGAAGGTGTTCCATAGATGTTTACTAAATGAAGTAAGATTAAAAACTGCCTCTCCCAAAGACCTAAACACAAGAGCTAAAAGAATAAAACTCTTAGAAGAAAACATTGAAGAAAAGCTTCATGACACTGGATTTGGCAATGATTTTTTTGATATGAAAACAAAGGCATAGGCAACAAAAGAAATATATAGATAAATTGGGATTCATAAAAAAATGAAAATCTTTTCTTCATCATAGGATGCTATCAAGGGAGTAAAAAGGCAACCCACAGAATAGGAAAAAATATCTGATAAGGCATTAATTCCAAAAATATATAAAGAACCCACCACCACCACCAAAACAAAACAACCCAATTTAAAAGTGGACAAATTAATACACAGTTCTCCAAAGAACATACACAAATGACCAAAAAGTACATAAAATGATGCTCAAAACCATTAAAATGCAAATCAAACCACAACAAAATACCACTTCACACCCATTAGGATGGCTAATATCAAAAAACAGAGAACAAAAAGTGTTGGTGAGGATGTGGAAAAATGGGCACCCTGTGCATTGCTGGTGGATCAAGAATGTAAAGGACTAGCCCAGGGCTTGGACCCTAGTGAGTGCCCATTACAGGACAATACTACAGAGGGGAGAGTGATTTCTGTGATGAGGATAATGCACTTCATACAGTTCTTAGATGATGAAACAGTTCTGTGATTATCTTTGCACTTGCACGTTTCCTCTAAGTGGACAGGGTGCCCCTGAGGCCCAATCTCCCCCCAGAGGGACCCAGCCCAGCAGAGTAGAGAAGGGTCTGCCTCAAGCACATACACACATACCTCCCCACCACCCAAGTTTCCAGATATCCTAATTGGCCTCCAGAGAGGAAACAGATCTCATTGACAGGCCCTAATTAATTCCCAGGGATTTGGGTCCCCACATTCTCCTCTCATTCCACTCCAACTCCCCAGTTATGTGCTTCAGACAAGAAAGGAAGGTTGCAGACTACCCAAGGGAAGAGAAGCTTTGGGAGGGTCTCATGTGTGGTCTGTGCCAACTGTCATAACGAGGCCCCAGGAGAACCTGCCTAATCAAGGCAGACCCAGAACTTGGAAAGTGAATGCTCAGTATCCTTCCCTTCCCAGCACCCGTTCCAGCTGCACGCCCACACCCACCTTTACCCCATGTTATAGACATGTGTATTCTCACCTGGCTTCCCCAGGGGCATCTAATTTGAGCATCTCTGTTCATATAACTCTTTCCAACCCATGGTTCTGGAGCCATGGTCTGTGTCACTGCCATGTCTTGTTCTTAGGGACTCTGATTGCCTCACAGATCCTGTGCAGAAATCTTACAGTTGGGGAAACTGAGAGCTGGAGATGGCCCTGTCCAAAGTCACACAGTGAGGTAGTGGTCAGACCCAGGTGTCCTGGCTCCCAGCCTTTTCCCACAATAGCACAAATAGCAGTAGGACCATTCAGGTCTCACAGAGCCTTGAATTTCAAGCCTGTGAATTTGGACCATTCTCATGAGCAATTGGGAGCCATGGCAGGCTCTTCATATTCTTTCTTTCTTTCTTTCTTTCTTTCTTTCTTTCTTTCTTTCTTTCTTTCTTTCTTTCTTTGCCTTCCCCCAACAGAAGTTGGGTGTCACTACTAGAGATCTTGTTCTCACAAGAGCTATTTCTGCTCATCCTTCAAGGCCCAGAGCAAACATTCCTCCATGAAGTGTTAGCCCGATTGCCAGACAGGCCACCTGGTCTTCCCTGGGGACACCCATTGTTTCTGGCTCCTGGCGAGCTAATAGCACTGAGGGCCCTGGAGCAGAACTGGTCATTTGCATATAATTCATCCTGGCCAGACCCACTCACTTCTCCACAAGTGAGGAGAAGCTGGATCGGAGGCAGAGGAGGCCTCAGTCTTGGTTCTACTCTACTATTGTCTTTACTCCAAAGTGGATGTCTGCATAGTGTCATGGCTGTTATTTAAAAACAGGCTCTGTCATCAAATAAAATTAGGAAACAAGGCATAAAGGTTTACTTCCTGCAGAACTCCTCGGAGCCTTGACTATGTGCATGTCCATTGTGACTCTCTAACAAGGCTCTGGGATGCAACAGTCCCTAAACATTTTTGGCTACAGATCTTTTCGACTCCTGCACATCTTATAGGACCAGTGTTCTGTAGAAACACTCTGGAAAATTCTGACCTAGATTACAGATCACATGTACACAGTCCAACTTGGGAAAATCATTTTAGAGTTTCACTTTATATCATATGCCCACGTAAACCCTAAGTGAGTTAAAGAATGAAATGTCAAAATGAAATGATGAAAACGAAAGGAAATGAAAGCATGGACTGTGGACCCCCCAAGCCTGGCACTCAGTCTCGCCCACGGTGCTCTCATTATTTGCAGAATGAGCACAGGGTTCTGATGTCACGGACAGACATGCTATGTGGGTAACATTTGATTTTGCATCTTGATTAGGCTGCTTCAGCTGCTGGCCATATTCTTCCTATGAAATTACATCTAGGAAACTAATAACCTCACACTTGGAAAAGCTCCCTAATGGTGTCACTTACTGCAGCCATCACATTGGGCCTGCATAAAATAGCCTTTCACGCAAAGCAGTGACTTCAGCCCTAGGACAATGGTTCCCTGGAAGGTGGAGAGGGGCCTGGGAAGAACCTGCCAGCCCTTCCCCTATTGGCCAGTTTGGAGAAAGCCCAGGCCTGGTGTCGGAGCTGGAGAGAGGGCAGGGAAGGGTGTAGGACAGTGGTTCTCAACCTTCCTAATGCCGCGACCCTTTAATACAGTTCCTCATGTTGTGGTGACCCCCAACCATAAAATTATTTTCGTTGCTACTTCGTAACTGTAATTTTGCTACTGTTATGAATCGTAATGTAAATATCTGATATGCAGGATGTATCTAGGCGACCCCTGCGAAAGGGTCGTTCGACCCCCAAAGGGTCGCAACCCACAGGTTGAGAACCGCTGGTGTAGGAGAACAGCCTGAGCAAAGGCATGGAAGAGGGATGCAGAGTCCAGCCTGAAAGGTGCAGACAGTGTGGGGATAGAAAGACAAGACAGGGCCAGGTCATGCGGGATCTTAAATACCAGTCTGAGGAGGTTGACAGGACAGTGAGTCACTGAGGAAGGGTTTGGCACAGCGAAGGGGGCGGCTTTGACTAGAGTATGGACAGGGGTGGGTGGAGACCCTTTGCTATGAGACCAGCAAAGGGGCTACTGGTCCGGGAGAAAAGAGGAGTGCCGAGGGAAGGCATGGCCATGATTGGAGGAAAGGGATGGACTAGGGGACACTTGGAGAGACCACAGAACTTAGTCACTGACTGGTTCTTAGGGACCCTGATTGCCTGGGATCCTGGGCAGAAATCTTACAGATGGGGAAACTGAGACCTGGAGATGGCCCTGTCCGAAGTCACACAGAGAGGTAGTGGTAAGACTGGTCCAGACCCAGGCGTCCTGGCGCCCAGCCCCCACAGTAGCACAAACAGCAGTGGGACCGTGCGGGTCTCACAGAGCCTTGCATGCCAAGCCCGTGAATTTGGACCATTCTCATGAGCAATTGGGAGCCATGGCAGGTTCTTCATATTTGGCACATTTCTTTTTCTTTCTTTTTTTTTTTCCTTCCCCCATCAGAAGCCTCCCAGTGTTGTTGCTAAAATGCACAATCTGGCTGCTTGTAGGCCAACCCAACTCCCTCAGTCTTTCTATAGAGGAAAGAGCCATCCTCTCCTCTTTACGAGGAGAAAGCACTAAGCCCAGAGAAGTAAAGGGATTCACCCAAAGTCACACAGCAAGTTAGTAGCCCAGATTTCCCCAACCCCCAATACAGCTCTCCCATAACCTGGTGTTAAAAAAGCAACACCTGGGAGCCTGAAATTATGGGCTCGGAGAAGGAAGGGTCTGATCGAGGCCATCCCAAGTGGGTGGCAGAAGCAGGACCTGGGTCTGGGTCAGAGGCCTGGGGCCAGAGCAGCCAGCCTAGCCCTCCCTTCTCTGGCCTCCCCTCCACGGCGGCCGTCCTGTGAGGCAGTCCGTGTCCTGACTCCCTCCTTCACAGTCACTGTGCCCATCTGTCTTGCTGGGTGCCAGTGCTGGGACATCTCCAGGCTGCCTTCAATTATGAGCCAATAAATATGAGATGTGCTCTGCCAGGAGCAGTCCCACCCCCACGCACCCCTGCCAGCCTCTGCACCAAGGAAGATTGGATTTTGGGTCGTTCATTTTTCATCTCTAGTCCATGTCGGACGGGAAGATGCAGGACGTGGGCAGTGGATAATTTTATCCTTCCCCCACCTCCCAGGCACAGCACTGAGATGAGGTGTGTCATGTCCTCAGGTCGGCTGCTGCCCTCATGTGGAGAGGTTCTCCACCCCAAGCCACCAACCCTGGGCTCCTGCTCTCTGCTGGGAGGAAGGAGTCTGGGCAGGAAGACAAAGGACCTGGGTTCAAGCCTTGGTCCTGCTGCTCACCTACTGTGTGACCACGGGCAAGTGTCTGAAGACATTCTGTGAGGCTCTTCTCTGTGCCAAGTTCTGTGCAGCCAGGTAGGGGCCACCAAAAAGAATCCGACCTGCTCCCTGTCCTCAAGGAGCTGGCCGCCAACTCCAAGTAAAGGGACACCCCATGGGGTGGGGGACAGGCATTGGCACAGGGCATGAAGTGTGAGAATTTTCCAGGTAGGGTGTGAGTAAATGGAGGGAAAGAAACATCTAGGCAGAGGCAGAGGGAGTTGAATAAAACATGGCAGAAGGCAGAGCAACCGTGTGATGGGAGACCTGAGAGTATGGCTGGGGCATAGGGCAGACGGAATCGGGGAGAGGAGAGTTTTAGGCAGGTAAGTGTCATTATCATATTTGCATTTTTTAAAAAAACATCTCTTCAAATACTCTCTGAAAAGCGGATTTGGGGATAGTGATGGAGAATGAAGGCAGAGGGTCCAGTGAGGAGATGTAATGGTCTAGAAGAGAGAAGATGATGTCCTAGATTAGAGCAATAACAGTGAATCCAGAAATAATAATAATTATCATCATTTTGATGATGAATACCACTATTAAGGGTTACTATTGGACAGGCACAGTACTAGGTATTTACATCATTGTTTCTAATCCTCACAGCAACTCTTCAAAGTGGTTAGCACCCCATTTTGTAGATAAGGAGATTAAGCCCTGGGTGAATTAAGGGAGTCGCCAAACGTCATATAGGCAATAAGTGACAGAGGCAGGATTTCAAGCCAGGTCTGTCTAACCCTAAAGCCCATACTCTTCTACTGTGTTCTTCTTTCTAGAAAGTTTCCAGAGAGTCTAAGGGAGTGTGAACTCCATCTGATTTCTGCTATTGGTTGGATGTGGAAAGCAAAGGACAGAGAGGATTCAAGGAAGCCATGAAGGCTTCCGACCAGGGAGGCTAGATGGAGAGAGGGAGCACAGGAGGAGGAGCAGGTTTGGGGGCAGCAGGGTGGGGTGTGGTCTTGACCGGTTGAATTAGAGGGTAGATGAATATCTGCATGTAGGGCCAAGACCTAGCCTGGAGAGAGACTTGGGAATCATTCACAAACAGGTAGTCACAGTTGTGTGAGTGGACTAGGTCATTAGAGGGAGTGTTTACAGTGAGTGGAAGATTGAGGCTGGAACTTCAGAGAATTCCAACCCGTAGAAGATAGACAGGGAATTAGAGTGATGCTATGTGACGTCAGCCCAGGAGGAATGGAATTGCTCGGGAAGGTCAAATAGTAAGTGGTCCCTGGTGCTGCCCAGTGGTCAGTAACATGAAAGCTAAAAACTGGTTTAGGGACCAGCAGGCAGCAGGGCAGTGAGTGCTCCATGCAGCCGTCACTGGGAACCTTGGCAAAGTAGTTTTCAAGGGCACAGTGCAACCAAATGGTTGACAGGGCCTATACCTGCCCTACCCATGGTCCTGAATCACCTCTCTGACTAGGCTTTGGATAGCGAAGGGTGTCTTTTGACCCTGGCACACTAGTGATTCTTATCCAACCTCTCACAGAAATCCAAGCCAGGTGAGGAAAATAGCAGTGTTAGGAAGAGAAACAAAGATGTGAAGGGAAGGAAACAATAAGATTATAGGAGGAAGAGAGAAAGGCTTAGAAATGCATAACAAATGTTAGGGAGGTGTGGTAGCCGAGAACCCACAAAGAAAAGGGGACTTTATTTTTAGTGCTATTTTCTAATAATTTTAGTTAACAAGAAAGAAGCCACGATCCACCATGGCTGGATGTTAAATAAGTGAAGAAGAGTAAGAACTGTGTGTACCCAGGGAAACAGATCAGTCCAAGTGTCAGTTCTGTTGCTTTTAAAGACACTTGGGCTGTTGCCTTTACACTTGAATGACACATTGGCTGGGTATAATATTAGAATGCATGTGAGCAGAAAAGCAAAACTTGAGCTAGAAGGAGGAAGACTTGGCTCCAGTGTCATCATCAGTTGAGTTATGCCAAAGTACTCAGTGTTTGTCTTTGCAACTCTTTTCAATCTTGATGAAAATTTTGTCTAGCGCTGTGACATGTTTTACACTTTACATAGCTAATTGACAGTTCTTTTAGGCTGTTGATGGGCATACAATTTTTTTTCCTATAATCTCCATATGCTTAGGATGGAGTTTAGGTGGAGTGGGAGGAGTGGAAGCCAGGGGTGAGGAAGTGTAGAGAGCATGTAGAAAAACCCAAGAAAAATATACTGTGCTGTGACAGTGAGGAAAGAGTAGCTGTAGAGTTACATGGGATGGAGGCCATTTTTGAGATGGGAAAGTCATAAAAATGTTGAATGCTAAGGAGCCAGTGGAGAGAGAGAGCTTAAAGAGGCAAGGCAGCCCTGACCGGTTTGGCTCAGTGGATAGAGCGTTGGCCTGCGGACTCAAGGGTCCCAGGTTCTATTCTGGTCAAGGGCATGTACCTTGGTTGCGGGCACATCCCCAGTTTGTAGATAAGGAGATTAAGCCCTGGGTGAATTAAGGGAGTCACCAAACGTCATATAGGCAATAAGTGACAGAGGCAGGATTTCAAGCCAGGTCTGTCTAACCCTAAAGCCCATACTCTTCTACTGTGTTCTTCTTTCTAGAAAGTTTCCAGAGAGTCTAAGGGAGTGTGAACTCCATCTGATTTCTGCTATTGGTTGGATGTGGAAAGCAAAGGACAGAGAGGATTCAAGGAAGCCATGAAGGCTTCCGACCAGGGAGGCTAGATGGAGAGAGGGAGCACAGGAGGAGGAGCAGGTTTGGGGGCAGCAGGGTGGGGTGTGGTCTTGACCGGTTGAATTAGAGGGTAGATGAATATCTGCATGTAGGGCCAAGACCTAGCCTGGGGAGAGACTTGGGGAATCATTCACAAACAGGTATCACAGTTGTGTGAGTGGACTAGGTCATTAGAGGGAGTGTTTACAGTGAGTGGAAGATTGAGGCTGGAACTTCAGAGAATTCCAACCCGTAGAAGATAGACAGGGAATTAGAGTGATGCTATGTGACGTCAGCCCAGGAGGAATGGAATTGCTCGGGAAGGTCAAATAGTAAGTGGTCCCTGGTGCTGCCCAGTGGTCAGTAACATGAAAGTTAAAAACTGGTTTAGGGACCAGCAGGCAGCAGGGCAGTGAGTGCTCCATGCAGCCGTCACTGGGAACCTTGGCAAAGTAGTTTTCAAGGGCACAGTGCAACCAAATGGTTGACAGGTCCTATACCTGCCCTACCCATGGTCCTGAATCATCTCTCTGACTAGGCTTTGGATAGCGAAGGGTTGTCTTTTGACCCTGGCACACTAGTGATTCTTATCCAACCTCTCACAGAAATCCAAGCCAGGTGAGGAAAATAGCAGTGTTAGGAAGAGAAACAAAGATGTGAAGGGAAGGAAACAATAAGATTATAGGAGGAAGAGAGAAAGGCTTAGAAATGCATAACAAATGTTAGGGAGGTGTGGTAGCCGAGAACCCACAAAGAAAAGGGGACTTTATTTTTAGTGCTATTTTCTAATAATTTTAGTTAACAAGAAAGAAGCCACGATCCACCATGGCTGGATGTTAAATAAGTGAAGAAGAGTAAGAACTGTGTGTACCCAGGGAAACAGATCAGTCCAAGTGTCAGTTCTGTTGCTTTTAAAGACACTTGGGCTGTTGCCTTTACACTTGAATGACACATTGGCTGGGTATAATATTAGAATGCATGTGAGCAGAAAAGCAAAACTTGAGCTAGAAGGAGAAGACTTGGCTCCAGTGTCATCATCAGTTGAGTTATGCCAAAGTACTCAGTGTTTGTCTTTGCAACTCTTTTCAATCTTGATGAAAATTTTGTCTAGCGCTGTGACATGTTTTACACTTTACATAGCTAATTGACAGTTCTTTTAGGCTGTTGATGGGCATACAATTTTTTTTCCTATAATCTCCATATGCTTAGGATGGAGTTTAGGTGGAGTGGGAGGAGTGGAAGCCAGGGGTGAGGAAGTGTAGAGAGCATGTAGAAAAACCCAAGAAAAATATACTGTGCTGTGACAGTGAGGAAAGAGTAGCTGTAGAGTTACATGGGATGGAGGCCATTTTTGAGATGGGAAAGTCATAAAAATGTTGAATGCTAAGGAGCCAGTGGAGAGAGAGAGCTTAAAGAGGCAAGGCAGCCCTGACCGGTTTGGCTCAGTGGATAGAGCGTTGGCCTGCGGACTCAAGGGTCCCAGGTTCTATTCTGGTCAAGGGCATGTACCTTGGTTGCGGGCACATCCCCAGTGGGGGGTGTGCAGGAGGCAGCTGATCGATGTTTCTCTCTCATCGATGTTTCTAACTCTCTATCCCTCTCCCTTCCTCTCTGTAAAAAATCAATAAAATATATATTTTTTAAAAAGGGAATTAATTAGCAGAGATATTTTAATATTGCTATTTGCCCTTTCTCTATAATAGAAAAAAAAAGCAGATGATCTGGCTTGAAACCTGTCTCCATCAGGGTGATGTGGTTTTAATCAAGTTACTTAAGCTCAGGCTGAGGTTAAATATTCCAAGACAGGGATACTGACAATACCGATCCCATATAGTTATTATAAAGATCAAAGGAGTTGATACATGTAAAGTGCTTAGCACAGTACATGGCACATAGTAAGTGCTTGATCAAAGTTAGCTGTTAGTGGTCAACAAAATTAGCTGTTAGCGAACTCATCTTGTAAAGCTATAGAAAGGGGGAAGTATTAGCATGGCCTATGGAAACTCCACTTAGAAGGTAGGAATGATGACAAAGCTCACACCTTAGCTCTTGAGCCAAGTTTTGGAGATAGAGCTGGGTTCACCCCATTTTACCATGCCAAACCTCAGTTCCTTCATCTGTTCAGAGTCCATCTGCAGGGGATTGTGAGAGCCAGGCACTTATAGGTGTTCAATGAATGGTAGCTACTTGCAATTATCACCTACTTCCTTCCCAATGACATAGACCTTGGGAAGAGGAAGAGCAGAGCTGGGGTTTGGAGCTTTAAGTGCGAGAGGGTTGCTGGGGGGAGGGTGGTGAGTGCTGGATACTGCAGGGGGTCTGCACGGGATGCTCTCCAGGCTGCCAGGAGAGGAAGAGAGGCCAAGAAAAGTATCAGAGGTGAGGGGATCCAAGCTCAAGGCCTTCATGAAGGTGAAGGCAAGAGGAAGAGGCGGGAGAAAGGTCTCTGGTGTGGGAGGAGGGTTACTGACCTTCACTCAGTCAAACTTCTCTGAGCACTTACAGTACAGCACTTTATGTGCATGAAGTCACCCAACCCCCAAATCCACCCCCACCTCCATCCAGGACCAGGCATGTCAGTAAGTCCAGGGGCCTGTCCCTCCCACAGACCTGGGAGAGCCTTCTGACCCCCTGATCAGGTGCAGATTCTACAAAAGATTCTACAATGTCTGGCAAGGTTGGGCAGGACAAATGAGCAGGGCCCATCAGATTCCCTGTCATGCAGATGAATTGGGAATGTTGGGGCTTCTGGTAGTAAGACGTGAGGACTGCAAGGTGGCCCAGCGGGAGGAAGCATGGAGTTGAGTTGTAGCCATAAGTGGTCATGTATAAACAAAAGCTGTGGGAGTACAGGGCCTCTGAGGAAGGAGAAGCTGAGAGGCAGAGAGGAGAGAAAAGGAACCAGCCCATGCGTTGTGGGAGGTAAGCAGAGAGCAACAGAGACCCACTGACAAAGAGGTGGCGAGAGGAGCCAGCTGCCAAGTGGCCTCAGTTCTTCTCAATGTTTAGGTACAGTTCCAGCCCCCAGAGCTGGCTCCTTCCCTAACTCCCCTTCGTCTAAATGGACTCAAGTGATTTTCTGTTCTTTGCAACTAAAGAAATCACCATTTTAATTTGCAAATAAAGTACTAGTATATCCCATTTTGTAGATGAGAAAACTACGGCTGAGATAGGAAATGAACTGCGAAGTCACACACAGCTAGCTGGCTCATTGGCAGAGCTAGAATTAGACTCCACGAGACTTCTTTCTCCAGAGCACACGCCTACTCCTTCCTTAACCCCGAGTAGGTCAGGCCCTTCTCTTTATTCCCCCGCTCTTACCCTCAGACCCTGTTACTTCTGAAAGAGGGGAAGGACAAACCCCTGTAAACCCAGCCAGAGTCCTGCTGAGAGAGTGATACTTGCCAGCAAGAGGCTTTCCTACCTGGGAGCTTCTCTAGATCTGCCTTCCCCTCAGGGCCTCTTCTTGGGATCCCCCAACCCCTAGTCCCTTTTGGGTTACCCATCCCACTGGGGACATTTGCCCTTCATATAGGAAGTGCCCACAGTGGCTGGGCATCACATTTTAGGGCTCTGGGGAGGAGGGAGGGGGCTTACAGGTCCCAGGCAGGGGGGTCAGGGCCAGATCTGAGCAGTGGGAGTGAAAATTAATTTCTCCAGAGTAGATCCCAAGTCTACACAGGTAGATCGCAACAATCTCCTTCGATCCTCACAACTTCCATTTCATAGCTGGGGAAACCGAGGCTCAGAGATCTCCTCTCTGGACTCAATGCCCAGCCCCCCCCCCCCCCCTTGCTGCTGTCGCTGCCCATCTTTCCCAGGAACCAGCCGCACTCAGAGGAGAGCTCTCACCCAGCTCCGCTGTGGAAAGGCTTGGCTCTGGGCCAGTCGCCTCCCTCCCTGGGTCTCAGCGCGCGTGGGCAGGGGTCCATTGATTTCTGAGGTCTGCCCGCCTGCTCTCCGGATGGGTGACAGTCTCCACTGCCCACATCATCCAGGCAGTCCCCCTCCTCCCCAACCAACTCCGGCAAACAGCCCCAGCTGCAGTGCTCTCATCATCCAATTACCGGAGTAGCTGGCACAATAAATCTTGGTCACACAAATGCAGGCAAATCTGCAGCTATTTTCATGGCCATTACTGTGCATAGGACATTGAGGCTCAGGTCATTTGCCTTTTTGATGTAGAGTCTCGCCTGCCCCTCCTCCAACCCCATCAATCCCCATCTTCTCTGCCTTCTTTCATTTCTCACTGGTAGCTGCCCCACCCCTGTCCTTGGTCCCCCACTCCATCCTCTCCCTAAGCACACACACTCCGCTCCTCCCCTCTCCTATCGTAGGCAGTGGGGCCAAGATCAGAAGACGGTGTGACCTTGGCCAAGTCAGTTCATCTCTCTGAGCTTCTATTTCTTCACCTGTAAAATGGAAATAACATTGCTTATCTCATAGAGTTTTACAAACTTTAAATAACCCAAGTGTGGTATACACCTCACTGGTGGTACATAGGATGTTTGTCGGTGGTCTCTGCTATTTCTTAAATACCTACATATTTATTTTAATGTATATTAGGAAAAATATAACTAAGATATCAAGCTTGTGATCTTATGAGTTCTATTACCTAAGAGACAATGACATTGGGTATATACATAAAATACGTTAAAAAATATGAAGAATAATACATGGATTTAGCTAAAATGGTGGGAGAGGAATGAGACCTGTGATCTCATGAGTACTATTACTTAAGAAACAATGACATTGGGTATATACATAAAATACATTAAAGAAAAACATAAAGAATAAGACATGGATTTAGCTAAAATGGTGGGAGAGGAATGAGACTAAGAAAAGCTTGCAAACCTTGAGATAATGGCTGTGCGATACTTACCTCAATAAATATTTGTTCCGCTCTCCGCCCCCTTCCTGTGGAGGGGAACGTGGAGAACTACAGAGGGTGGGGAGCCCTTCTGCCCCCACTGAGGACAAAAGGCTCTAAGACCACCGGCTGTAAAGAGATATCAAGGAACACACACACACACACACACACACACACACACACACACACGGGAAAGGGGAGAAGTCAGCCGGAGCCTTGCGAGGAGTGCCCTGCTCACGCTGAGAAGTTACTGCCCTGATGGAGGGTGGGGAGTGTTCCCAAGCTCCTCATAGACCCGGGCATGCCAGCCAGGAGCACCGCCCTCACCCAGGCAGAAAGCTCACTGAGCTGGGAGACCAGGGCATGCCCTAGGGCTGCCACTGAGCAGCACAGGGCCTGGGGGGAAAGGGGAGAGGTCAGCCAGAGAGGTCAGCCGGAGCCTTGCGAGGAGTGCCCTGCTCACACTGAGAAGTTACTGCCCTGATGGAGGGTGGGGAGTGCTCCCAAGCTCCTCATAGACCCGGGCATGCCAGTCAGGAGCACCGCCCTCATCCAGGCAGAAAGCTCGCTGAGCTGGGAGCCCAGGACATGCCCTAGGGCTGCCACTGAGCAGCACAGGGCCTGGGCGGGTTTCCGGGGGAGCTAGCCCATGGCAGGACTCCCACCGGGAGGTGGGGGTGGGGGTGGGGGTCCATTCCTGCCAGGAGCGGAGAAAGCAGCATGGTGAGGTGCTCCCAGTTTTTCCTGGATGCAGGCAGGCATGTGAGGTCACGGCCGTTCCCCTGCTCCACACAAAGAGCACGCAGGAGAACAAACACAAAGGAAAACTCAGCTGCCATCTCCGAGCCGGGCCTTGGCAACAGAGAGGGCAGAGGGGAAAGAATTCTGTGCCAAGTAAATCTTGCCCATCATCCCTCCGCCAGCAGGTCCACCCGTCTCAAATGGAACCGGACTGGAGCAGATGGTGCGCTCATGCTCACACACAGAACTCTGTCCTCTGGAAAGCCATGGCCCCTCTCTGGCATCAGTTTCTCCTCGGGGACAACAAAATGAATAAACGATGCCTTGGGCAGCATTGAAAGGCGGACACAGATTGCGGCTCTGTCGCCAACTCCAGGCACTTCTGTTGAAGCTTCCAGGTTGTCTGTGGCCAGCAGGGCGTTAGGGGAGATTGCCACCTGGTGGTCAATGTTGGCAGTGCCACGGAGCTACAGGCGAAACTGGTCTTGGAAACCCCAAGCCGGACGGACTTCAATTGAATAAACTTGGGCAAGTCACTGCCCCTCTCCGAGCCTCACATTTCTCCTCTCAAACGTGAGACAAGTATGCCAACCTCGCAGGGCGACAGTGAGCCCTAAACTAGACAATCGCACTGATGTTCCTTGTCTTGGGCAGGCCCTCTGGGTTCCAGCAGGACTCTGGAGCCAGGGTCAGCCCCGGGAGACAGAGGGCGGGGCGGCACTCACAGATCCCGCTCCTCGGGGTTCCCTCACTGGCCCCCCTAGGATTGTCATTCTCTGTGTGGGGAACTGTTCTTAGCCCACACCCACACAGCTCCTGGGGTTCCAGAAGTTCAGAAAACTGAAATTCGGCTCAGACGGTCTCTGGTCCACCTGGTTCCAGCTTCCGTCCACCACTAAGTTGTTGTGTGACCTTCAGCAAGGCACCTGGCCGGTCTAAGCCTCCACTTCCTCTCTGTACAAAGCAGGTAATCACTCCTGTCCTGGAGGAGCAGCGAGGAGGGATTAGGCAACCCTGACAAGACTTGGTGGGGCCCGCAGCCTTCGGTGCCAGGGCCCCCGCAGGGAGAGAGAGGAGGCGCTCACCATCTCTGTCCCATTGCATCACATAAGCACACCCTGAATAATCCTCGTGTTATTGTGTCCGCTTTACAGAGAACAAAGGCAGCTCAGAGAGTTTAATAAATTGCCCAAAGTCTCACTCAGCTGGATTTTTAGTTTTTTTCTTTTTATTTCTTCTTCTTCTTCTTCTTCTTCTTCTTCTTCTTCTTCTTCTTCTTCTTCTTCTTCTTCTTCTTCTTCTTCTTCTTCTTCGTTAGAAAGGAAGGAAGGAGGGAGGTAAGGGAGGGCTAAAAATGAAAGAGCCAGCATCTAATTAGGACTAAGACCTTTAGCCTCTGCTCCAAGCTGCCTCTTAATGCCCAGTATAACCCTAGTCCACTATCATTTTTGCTCTATTCAATGAATTTCATTTTCCTATAATGTCACCCAAGTGTTACCCTCCCTACTTCTGAGTCTTCAAAGAAAAAATGTTTTACTTATCCCAACCCACAAGCCAGAGGTCCCACTGTCAAGTACAAAGGCCTCCTTGAGAGGGGTCCAGAGCACCCACCTTTAGGTACAAGGCAGCAACTCCCTGGCCCAGGACAACCTCAAGCATGGCGAGGAGGAGAGCCAGCCCTTGGCCCCAGCTCCCCGGCCAGAGCTTAGCCCCACCCAGACACCCAAACCCCAGCTTTCCCGAGGTTTAATCTGTACTATTGAGAGGAAGATGCACGCTCTAGGCACCTATATGCATGGCTGGGGGAGCTCCATGTGGCTGGGTGTGGGGCCCAGTTGTCCCTTGCCAGGCATTTTGTATGGTACACCTGAGAGTAGCCCTCCCCACACACATCACCTACCTGAGCTCTGAGTCCGGAGCCCATCCGTCCCGGGCTGGCAGGATCGGCCTCAGCGCCCCAGCAAGTGTAACTGCATTTGCAGCTGCGGGTCCTTGTCAGGCCTTGCTGGGCTCAGGGAGGTCTGAGGAGGATCTGCCCACCTCCTGACTCTGGGCTGTGCCCTCCCTCTCGCAACTCTGAAACGCTGGGATCCCTCCAGACTGGAAAGTAAATGTGAAGCCCCACCCCAAGCCCCACCCTCCCCTCCTGAGCGTCACTTTCCCACAAGAGGGAATCTGCACTTGAGAGGTAGAAGGTGGATGGCACACCAGGCTCTGACCTCACTTCAAGATTCAGCTTCCCCTTTGGAGCTTCTCTCACGGATCCCTGCTGCCACCACCAGGATGGCCTTCGGGAACCTCGCTCTCCACTTCCAAGGCCCCCGGTCAAGTGTGGCCACCCAACCACCCCTCATTGCCAACAGCACCGTGCACACCAGGCTGTAGGAAAGGCGTTTGAGGAACAACAGGATGGGGTATGAACCGGGATTACTGAACGGCAAAGGTGTTCCTCAGCGCAAGCCTGGAATCCTCTTACTGGCACCCCCCTGAGTCCAGGGTTCACTTTAACTCCGGCTACCAGGGATCACTCTTTGGGTCACTTGGATGCTGTGAAGTCTCAAACTAAAGAAGTGAGGTTGCTGCCCTAACCGGTTTGGCTCAGTGGATAGAGCACTGGCCTGCGGACTGAAGGGTCCCAGGTTCAATTCCGGTCAAGGGCATGTACCTTGGTTGCGGGCACATCCCCAGTAGGAGGTGTGCAGGAGGCAGCCGATCGATGTTTCTCTCTCATTGATGTTTCTAACTCTCTATCCCTCTCCCTTCCTCTCTGTAAAAAATCAATAATATATATATTCTTTTATATATAAAAGAAGTGAGGTTGGGAAAAGCAGGAGTGGCCTATCTGCCTAAGCCACTTTCCCAAGTGATTGAAACTGGAGTGGCCATTGATTAATTCAAAAATACCGGGTGGGGCAAAAGTAGGTTTACAGTTGTTCATATGGAAAAATGTAATAATTAATAAATAACACAAGAATGAACTGTGTTTCACGTACTCACAACTGCAAACCTACTTTGCCCCACCCTGTATTATTAAGTACCTACTATGCTAGGGGATAAAATAATACCAACAACAAATGGGCCTGGCACCCTCCCCTCAAACTCTATGGCCTATAACCATGGCCTTAACCCAAACTCCATGGCCTATAACCATCATTTCATTGCAATTAAAACAAAACAAAATAACCCTGCCCTGGCTGGGTGGCTTGTGATGGGCTAATATGATTACTACAGGGAAAAATAACAATTATGGCAGTTGCCATTTTTTACTGTCTATTATGTGCCAGATATTTTAAAACTTGTATCTAATTTTAATACATTATCTCATATAACCTTCACAACAACCCCATGAGATACTTTTCTTGTCCTAGATTTTACAGATGAAGAAATTATAGTTAAGATACTTGCCCAAGTTATTTAACCTTCCCAAGGCTCCCTTCCCTTGTTTGTAGGTTAGGGGCAATGGTGTCTCACGTCCCTGGCTGTTGTGAGGTTTGTGAACAGTGTGTGGAGGACCATCCGCATTGCATACAGGCAGAGGCAGAGTTGCTGTCTCCAACCTGTGGCTCGATCAGAGACCTGCCCAGGGCCTGCAGCCTCTGACCTTCTCACTTAGCACGAAGCAGCTTCACCTGCTACCAAGTTCTCTGTTTACCTCCCAAGGGAATCTGTGCTCTCATTTCTGATTCTATTCCTAGTTGATGATAACAAAACCTATGTTTAGGATAACTCTGGGTCTTGGAAGGAAAATGCTCTGAAGGTCGGGGGTACTGGAAAGTAATCTCCAGCCAGAGCTGGGCTCCCAAGGAAGAGAAACCGTTTCTCGTGGATGAAATAGAAGGGGAAGATCTTTGGTTTGAGGCCACCCAGTGCAGCTGTGAGACAGTTACTATAGGATGATCGCCAGTCTCTCACCAGCTGCTGAACACCCCCCAAGGTGCAAGGACTTAGGCACTAACTTTGCCTCATCGATCTACAAGGTCTTACCCTCAGTCTGTCTCTTAGCTGCCATAGGACAAAGATAGAGGTTTGGAATCATATCAGGTTTCATCGCTTACAGGTGTGTGACATTGGGAACATGGCATGTAACCTTGTTGAGTCTCAACTTTCCTCTCTCTAAAATGAGCTGTTGAATTCAATAACAGTACATATAACTCGCAAGTAGGTACTTTTTAAATGTTACTCCCCTTGCCAGGCTGGAGTGGCTCAGTGGATTGAACATCGTCCCATGGACCAAGAGGTCCCGGGTCTGATTCCTGGTCAGGACACATGCCCGAGTTACAAGCTTGATCCCGTGTTGGGTGTGCAGGAGGCAGCCGATCAATGTGTGTCTCTCACCGATGTTTCTATCTCTCTCCCTCTCCCTTCCTCTCTGAAATCAATAAAAATATATTTTAAAAAATAAATAAATAAAATGTTACTCCCCCTGCAGTCTTCTTTCCTATACTCTGCTATGTATGTGTGGCTGTATGGTGGGCACAGAGAACAGATGACTCAGACCAAGTCCCTTCAGACTTGGGAAAATTCCCTTCCTTTGTACCCAGGCTGGGTCGTTCCTCACAGTAAGGGAGTAAAAGGTATGGGGCAAAGTCAGAAGACCGCGCAAGATCATAAGGCCTGCAGTTTGCTAAGGACATGATGGAGGTGAGGCGAAGTGGCTTTCCAGACGTGGACTGCCCTCCTCAGGGGCTCTGCCTTCCTGCTCTCCTTTCTATCCATCATCCTAAATTTTCAGCATTCAACTGTCAAATGTTGCCAATGCTGATGGATAATGAATGGAGTTGAATGGGTGAAAGGTAATTTATCTGCTATCTACATTACACTGCACTGTTTCCTAAACCCTTTTGAGAACTCACCAGCTCATCAAATCCACACCACTCCCTGTTGAGGGGCAGGGCAAGGATCATGCTCCTGCGATAGCTGAATAAATGGGCTCCCAGAAAGGGCCAGTCACTGGCACCAAGTCGCCCATCATACCGGTGGCAAGCTCTAGGACAGTGATGGCGAACCTTTTGAGCTCGGCGTGTCAGCATTTTGAAAAACCCTAACTTAACCCTGGTGCCGTGTCACATACAGAAATTTTTTGATATTTGCAACCAT
>NW_005359225.1:2612938-2630235 GCF_000412655.1 Myotis brandtii
ACAGTAGCAAAATTACAGTTATGAAGTAGCAACGAAAATAATTTTATGGTTGGGGATCACCACAACATGAGGAACTGTATTAAAGGGTCTCGGCATTAGGAAGGTTGAGAACCACTGCTTTAGATAATAGTTGATTAAACTTCAGTAGACTGAATTAAAAGTTAATCTCTCATGGTTGTTGTGCTGCTCCACATCATGACTAACAGATTGTAGTACTAATTAACCAAATCTTCTGTAAAAATGTGTATGTTCTTTCTATATATAGCCAACTCAAACTAGCTTAAGAAATAAACATTAAATAATGGTTGGGGTTTATAGTTTCCCATACGCGGAGGACCCCAGTGGATATCATAAGGGCTGTTTCTGCCTGGCTCCATTCTTTCAGGCTTCTGCTGCACACAGGCATCTCCGCCACCAAGGACAAGGTGGCTGTCTTTGCTTCCAGGTCTCCAACCTCCCATTTTAATGCGCCCTTGGAGAGAGCTTGTCTGAAATGGCGTTCTCTTTCCTTTGGATCTGCTATTATTAAACTCCTGGGAGAGTAGAGGGGGAAATCTGGTAAAGACATCAAAACTCTAAAGAGTTTAAAAGCTAAAAGTCCTGAAAGGCATAAGGATAATAAGGAACAGAGTTAACTCCATAGCATCAACTCTTTCAGCTCTATTATGATGTAAGCTTATGTTTTATAAGCATTGGATGTATTTGTTTTATCTACTATGTAGGGGGTTTGACTTGTAAGGGGTTTGAAAAGGATCAGCTATACTAAATTTGTAACTACTATTTATGGTTAAGGCAGTTTAATCAAATGTTATTGTTTAAATACGCAAGAGATTGTCAATGTTATATTGAATATGAGTTTAGTAAACGGAGCACTAAAATTTACGTAGAGGTGCATACTCCTCTCAAACCCAGAGGTCCCTCAGACATTAAGCAATCTAACAAAACACACAAAAAAGATCATTGGATTTTAAAATGATTCTAGAATTATTGTAAAACTATTTTTAGAGGCAAATTCGCAGTTCTCTCAACTTCATTCTTTCATCATTATATGACTCTCGGTGGCACAACAAAAGATATGTCTATTTGAAACATTTTCAATAGTCAATTTGTGTGTGTGTGTGTGTTTTTAAGGCAGCTGACCTAGTGACAGGACTGGAGTAGTTATGCTGAAATGAGGCGGAATCAGTAGTGCCTTAAGCACCCCAATGTAACAAAGAGAAAGTCAAGCAAAAAGCTATCACCCCACTTCATTGAGGCAGATATTTGTGGCCTCTCCAATGCACGTTGAGAGTAATCTCAAGGTATTTTTGAAAAAAGAAATGAGACGTGGGCTGACAGTACTGAGGCTGGTGCCAGAGGGGGATTCTGTGCACCCAGGCGCCTCCACTTAACAGCTAATGTGTCATCAAACCAGCCATGGTCACCTCTGCCCTGCTGCCCTCAGTTGCTCACTATGTTCAAGTAACAGTATGTAAAAGTGCAAAGGATTATTATGATAATGTTTTCTGAAAGTTAACGTTCTTATGAAAAGCAAGAAAATGCCTCGAATCCAAAAAAAAGCTGAATCCAAAAAAAAGCTGGGTATTAGAATGATTATGATCTCAGTTTCCTTAACAATAACAAAACCAGTAGTCGCCAGAATTATGCTTTTTATTCATCTTCCTTGTTTCAAAGAGTCATGGTGGTTTTCATAGTACAGAGAGCATTTGTGGCTCCTAGTATCACAGAACCAAGACAGGCGTGGAACATGCTGAGCCCCGGCATCTCCCTCTGAGTCCTGGAGGAGCAGTAGCTATAGAAAATCCAATTAGGTGGGGGGAGGGGGTTACCAGTGAAATGAGAACCCCAAATCAAGGCTTTGCTTGGGGCTTGGGCTATGATCCTTGGGATATCCAGGCAGCCAGAGAAAAGCTCATTCCCAGGAAATCCTGTGACTGACGTGGAAGCAGGCCAGCACAGGGGAGACTCATGTAGGGTGAGTGTTCAGCACCTTTAGAGTGCTGTGAACCCAGAGGGATGTGACCTGCTCCTCCCTGAGGGAACTCACCCTACCCTTCTCAGTTAGCTTCCAAGGCCAAGGGTCTTTAACTCCCTTATTCATTCAGCATAGCTTCTCTGTTGTCTATTCTGCACCAGGCCCTGTGTTGGGTGCAGAGCACAGAGAGGACTCAGAGCCCTCAACAGGGAAATCAAAATATGGTAGAAAAAGCATTTGTTCTAGCATATGATAGAACAAGGCATTGTGATTCAAAGTAAAGAGGATACAGTGAGGAGTCAGACTTGGCCCTCAAGGAGTTCACAGCCTAGCAGAGGCCTAGAGGGCACAGCAGACAATAACACAGGGCAGCCTGTGGTAAGGACCGAAGGAGGCTCAGACTGTGCACTGTGGCAGCACAGGAGGACACGACACCTACTGAATAACGCAGTGGGGAAAACTCACGGCCTCCTGAGGAAGCCTGAGCAATTTCATCTGGCCCAAGTGGAAGTACTGAATCCCACTGTCCTGGGCAGAGGCTGTGCAGCCTCAGGGTGGCCTGTGGGTCCCTCGGGCTACCCCACAGGCAGGCTGCAAGGTCTCTTCCCTATGGCTGTAGTTACACGATACCCTGTGGATATCTGCTACCCTGTGGATATCTGCAGGGAGACTGGTGACCAGGAAAAACTGATCCAGATAACAAGGGCCAAATAACAAAGGCCTGAGGTAAATATTAGGAGCCTAGGAGTGAGGAACCAAGAGTTAGGGAGCATGAGCAGGACCAGCAGATTGAACGATGGGTACATACCAGCAGGAGGAGGCCACTCACTACCAGCGCTTTCTTGCACTTCCCGTGGGGGGCCACCTTTGCTGGGTACATACCAACAGGAGGCGGCCACAGTACGGGCGCTTTCTTGCACTTCCCGTGGGGGGCCACCTTTGCTAGATGGATACTTACTAAGGGTTCAAGGACAGGATGGGGCATCTGGGAGCAAAGGACCACAACCTATGCAGTCCTTTCTTCATGTCTCTATATCAGAGGCCTTCAGTCTTTCCTCTTTTCTTCACAGCTGCCATCACCTGCCCTATCTTTTCATTCTACCAACCTGAAAGTGGCTGAAGTGGGCTTAGTTAGGATACCAGCATCACGGTGTCGGTCCCAGGGCCCTGAAGACCTGGGTAATTGGCACAGAGTTGAGTGCCTATGGTGGTTTTTGTTGATCAAGTAGAGCCAGCTTAAAATTACAGGGCTGGGAGGAATTTTCCTGCTGCCTGTGCAGTCCTTTGTCTGTTCCCACTCGTTTCAGGGAACAGCTCCAGCCAGTTATCATTTCTTCTTCACAGCACTACCACCTACACCATCTCTCCAGCTTAGGCCTCATGTCTGTCCTTTCTATCTCCAAGTGCCAGGACTTCTACCTGCTATTCTTTTTCTTCACAGCTGCCATCACCCATCTGTTCCTCTCGCTAATCCTCATTCTGGATTATGCCTGTCCCCAAAATGCTACTCCCAAAATGTGCACATAGGCCCTTTGCCTATTAAGGAAATTCATTGCCTATTAAGGGAATTTCTCTCTAAGGAGAAGTAAACATGAGGCAAAGGGGAAGGAGAAAGGGCAGGGCAATTTAGAGCTGGATAAGTCTTTAGGAGCACTCATACTGGACATCTGCGGTTCACACTGGCATGGGACTGACGTCCCTCCCTTCTTGGATGGTCCCAAAGAAGTCCTGATATTCTCATTCTCTCCACCCTTTAGCCCTGATGCAGAGCTTAGCCATCTTGCCTATTTCTATCCAGTTAGAGTGCAGTGCTCTGGAAAGCTTTGCTGAACAAGAACTCAGGAGGGGGATGCCCTTTCAATCCTCCCCCCACACCACCACTCTGTCCACCTCACCCCACCTGCCTCCACGTGCCAACCTGACAATGGGCTTGACAGTGGCCTTCACATAAAGAAGTAGAGATAAGTAGTCATTATTTCATCCTACATGCCAGGATAATTGTAGCCTTTAATAGGCAATGAGGAGCCACAAATTATTTTCAACCAGGAAATGGCAACAGAAAGCACCTTACATTATGCACAGGCACTCAAGAAATAGCTACATAAATGTATAAATGAGTGAATGATCATAGCTGACTACTGAGAAGATAATGACGAATGTATGACAGGCCACCCTAAGACATTGGCTTAAGCTACATGCCGAAGTAGGTGAAGTTAATCCCTACTTTCCTCCCATAGGACTCCTCCCCTATCTGACGGGTGCATCCTAGGCTATGCTCTACCACTAAGACTTGCTCTCTGGGCCATTACCTAGCGCCATACATACAGGGTAGGACAAAGTTCTGAGTACATGAAACACAGTTTATTCTTGTACTATTATTTATTAATTATTGTATTATTTTCCATATGAACAACTGTAAATCTACTTTTGTCCCACCCTGTAGTTAGCTGATATACCGATTTAAGAGGGACAAAAAAGAAATCTCTCATGATAGAATTTCCCTCAAAGTAACAGGCTACGGGGAAACAACCTAAAATAAGAGCAACCAATCTGGTATCATCTGAGAGATCCAGTATTAGTAAAGCTCAGCCCCAAAGCTATTAGACAAGGGTCATCTCACTTCGCAAACAGTGATTTCAGGAGGTCCAAGCAGGCCAGACTCAGCGGTGTGGAGGGTCCAAGACCTTCCTAAGGGTGAAGAGTTTCTCCACTGGCAAATAGAGTGGCTGGGCCGGGACAATAGTCTAAGAAAAACAAACTTAGGGGAAACCTAGCAGCCTGGACAAGCCCTGGGGCAGATGACTCCAGGAACAATAAAGATGCAACTAAGATGATGAGCTTCAGTTATGCAACTTAGAGCCCAACATCTACTAACATCCCACCAACTGCATTTTAAAAAAAATTTTCTCCCTCTTCTAGCCTCATAAACTGTGAGCTCCTTGAGGGCAGAGACTGTGGGAAGTTTTGTCCAATGTTTTAAAGCCGTAAGTCATGTCTTTTTCTCATCAGGAACCATCCTAATAAATGAACTTCAGGCTATCTTTCATAGAAATAATGCCATCAGAAACAATATGGACTACTGGTATTGAGCCTCTCATTCTCTCCCTAGGAAATAATGCTTTTTGGATGCGTAAGGGCAGGTTGCGCAGAGTTGCAAAGCTAAAGAAGGTAGGTGACCTTGTTTCTGTTTTGCCCAACTCCTCTTGAATAGCCTATAGAGCTCGTCTATTACTGAACAAATCATCCAGATCCTTCTTCATGACATGACATCTGCTTGGAACCTCAGTCATTTGAAAAGACGAGTCCTATGATTTCCATTTTGATACCAGAGTCCTATGTGCAGCCAGGACTTGCTGATCATGCAGCAAGCAGGCCCTCTGCCTTCCCTGGGGACAGGAAGAAGAGAAATCACAGACCAATCCTCTCATTTTACAGATGGAGACCTGAGGCCCAGACAGTTCAAGGTCCCAGAGCCAGCATGGCAGACCCAAGATCATATCATGGTCTCCCAATTCACACAGTTCAGTGCTACTTCGGCTACAGTAGCTATGGCAAATTTTTCATTTTATCTTTGAGAGGTGAAAAAGGTAGGGAGCAGAATACTGCGTTTTGGGATCCCCTGTAGGCTTCCGTAAGCTCTGCTATCCTGGCCTCCATGATCCTGGCTATGGTTGACTTCTAATGGTTTCCCTTCTATGGAAAGTTGGAACCTAAGCCAATTAGTTTTGAATTGGGTCAGAGTTCCTACCAGGGCTGGTGTAGTCACCTTGCACATGGCTCAGGATCTCTTGGTCTGTGAACAAGCGGAAGGCAATCTGCTCACACTCCCGCCTGATCCCACACTCAAACAAACACGCAAACAAGCCCTCCTCCACAGCAGCCAAATCGGAGTAGCCACAGGGCCCGCAGTGCAAGATCCAGGGGGAGGACCAGCAGGCAGCCTCCAAGGGGGTCCGGTTGAGGTAGATGCCTAGGTTAACCCTCCGTTTCTTACTGGTTGGGTGTGAGTACAAGAGCCATGACTCTGACAGTGCTCCAGCTTCCTGCTCTGGCCTCACAGAACTTCCCAGCAGAGGGCTCTGCTGAACGGTAGGAGCATCTTTGCCATTACAGTCCTGGCACTCATTTGGAATCTCCAGGGGCCGGAAACTCACCACACTGCCTTGGCAGCCGCGCGGGGGCTCACAGAGCTGTTGGCTCAGGGCTGGTCTCTGAAAACATTCACCATGGTCAGTGCTCAGAGCCTCTGCCCGGCATCTGTTTGGTGTCCGGGCACTGCAATACAGCACAGGGTGGCCGGCCCTCCCAGTCACCTCTGCCACTTCGCACTCCACTGTCACCATGGGCTTAATGAGCCTGCCATGGTGCCATGTGGTCCCTAGGTCATCACTGTAGATCATCAGGGAATGAGGCCTGGCTTTACATGGTAGCCGGAAGCAAAAGAACCAGTAAGGGATGTAGTAGGTGTATGCAGGGATGATGAGCCTCCCCGACTGCAGCTGGATGCCATGACCTGGGCCCACAGCAAATGTGGCCCAACGCTTCACTTCTGGGCCAATGACCTCCTCAGTCAGGTCCCTCACGTTGCTCCATGAATAGCCAGAATCCCGACTGCAGATGAAGCAGAGGCGAGCAGCATTCCTGCCTGTCATAATCTGTTGACGCTCGGTGACATGGCCCTGCACACAAATGAAGAACAGGTACACACAGCCAGTGTTCCGCTCCCATACAGGACAGGGGTTCATGGTCCGATGCCCAGGTAACACAGCTTCCATCAGTGGTGTTACTGGTCCCCACTAGACAAGAAGAAGGGAGAGAGAGCAGGAATGAGAGACTAATAAGAAGACATGAAGCTCATTAAAAGCATTGGAACTTTTCAGAGAAAATAAGTAAATGGTATTAAAATCTATAAAATTGTGAAGGCCCAACTATTCACTTAATTCTCATGCTATCCCCTCTGTCCGAAACATTCTTCCTCACTTTGTCTAGATGCTCAAATAAATGGTATCAAAACTCACCTCCTGTCTTATACCAAAGGCTTTTTCTTTGTATATACAAAAGACATATAGCAATTATTATATAACATTACATTTTTATGTGACTCGCTCCCTCCCTAAACTATGAATCTTTTTAGAGTAGAAACCAATTAATCTAATTTTGTATCTCCAGAGCTCAGTACATGATAGAAGCTACATAAATACTTTTAAAAAGAAAGAAAGGACTCGCCTCCAAAAAAAAGAAAAAGAAGGAAGAAAAGAAACACAAAGCAAGACAGACAAACATGGAAATTTTAGGCATATAAAAGGAAATTTAAGACAAAGATTTTTTTCCTTCCTCTACTATCCTGGGGAGGCAATTCATAACATTGTCATTAAAAACTCAAGCATGGAGTCAGAGGCACCTGCTTTCATCACATATCAACCTGGGGCAAGTTATTTAATCTTCCTTTGCGTCAGTTTCTTGATCAGTTAAATGGAGGATGTAATAACATGCTCAGAGAGTTGTTGTTGCAAGGATAAAATGAGATAATGCCTAATCAGACATATCACAAAGAGGTCTAACCACTTTAATATATTTTTAAAACAATATTAGAAATTGATAAGAAAGGTTCAAAAGAGAAATGGGCAAAGAGCAAGAACAGACAACTCACAGAAAGAGAGAAAAAATGAAAATATGTTCAACCTCACATATAAAGAAGAGCAAATTAAAATTAAGATAGTGTTTAAAAAAATACTTTTATTGATTTCAGAGAGGGAGAGAGAGAGAGAGAAAGAGAGAGAGAGACATCAATGATGAGAGAGAATCATCAACTGGCTGCCTTCTACACAACCCCACCAGGAATTGAGCTGGCAACACAGCATGTGCTTGACCAGGGATTGAACCTCAACCCCCTGGTTCATAGGCTGACACTCAACCACTAAGCCACTCTGGCCGGGTAAGATAGTATTTTTCATCTAATGAACTGGTAACATATAAACTTTAACAATACTTTTCTGTTGGCAAAAAAAAATGTGAAGAAACAGACACTCTCAAGTATGAATTGGAGTGTAACATGGTTTAACATTTATGTAGGATCTATCAAAACTACACATGCATTTAGCCTTTCTAAGCATGCCCAATTTTGGGAAATTATCCTAAGCTATATCTGCTCATCAAATTAAGTATGTATATTACTCATTGTGGGGGAGATCCAAGATGGTGGTGAAGTAAGTGGAATTAACAGTAACCTCCTCTCAGGACCAAACCAGAATTACAAGTAAATTATAGAACAATTAACCTGAATAACCAACCTGAATAGCTAAAGTCTTACAACCAAATATTTATAGAAGCCACATCAAGACTGGTAGGTAGGGTGGAGACACAAAAAGGGCTGGCCCTGCAACCACATGTGGTGGTTTCGAATCAGAAGGAATACCTCAGCTGCAAAGGTACCCCCTGAGGAACAAGGGGTCTCAACTCCTACTAGGCATTCTAGCCTGAAGCACCAGTGCCAGGAAGAGGAGCTTAACATCTGGCCCAGAGCACTATGTAACAATGAAAATGAACAACTCACAGCTGTACACCTAATTTGGATAAACCTCAAGAATATAATATTGAACTAAAGAAGCCAAACATCAAGGATACACAGAGTATATGATTGTCTAAACACTATGCTGTACACCCGAAACTAATACAAAATAATACTGCATGTAAACTGTAATTTAAAAAACTAAAAATTTAGAAATGATTAAAAACAAGCAAAACTAAAATCATGAGCTATACATCAGGATAGTAATTACCTCTGGGAAGGAGAGAGGAGACATAAGAAGCTTCTAGGGCAGTGGTTCTCAACCTTGGCTGCACATTAGAATCACCTGGGAATCTTTTTAAAATCCTGATTTCTGGGCCTCATCCTCCAGAAATTCTGTTTCTTTGTTATGGGGTGGGGCCACAACATTAGTAACAAAGAAACAGAATTTCCGGAGGATGAGGCCCAGAAATCAGGATTTTAAAAAGATTCCCAGGTGATTCTAATGTGCAGCCAAGTTTGAGAACCACTGTTCTAGGGTAACATCCTATTTTTTTCCTTGAATGGTAAATTCACGAGGTTTGGCTCTATCAATTCAGAGCTGACATTTATATTTTGTCTTATGTATTATGTTTTCTATATGTGTGTTATCACTTCACATTTAAATGTTTTAAAAGGCATAAGAAAAGTTATTGGGAAAAAAAGTTTGCTAGTCATTGGGAAGTCAGTATATTCTATATTAAAAGCCTAATATGCTAAGTGTCCGGTGGACCATTCAACAATCAAAGCATAATATGCTAATGATATGCTAAGGCAACTGCTCGCTATGATTTGCACTGATCACCAGGGGGCAGACATTCTGACTGGTAGGTTAGCTTGCTGCTGGAGTCCGGCCGATCGGGACTGAGCAAGATGGACTGGACACACCCTGGAGCCCTCCCATGGTCCCTTCTCCAGCTGGTCAACCTTTTGTGTCCCTCCCCGGCCCCTATCGTGCACCGGTGGGGTCCCTTGGCCTGGCCTGCACCCTCTCACAATCCGGTATCCCTCGGGGGATGTTGGAGAGCTGGTTTCGGCCTGACAGCGGAATGACCAGTCGCTATGATGCGCACGGACCACCAGGGGACAGATGCTCAATGCAGGGTCTGCCCCCTGGTGGTCAGTGTGCTCCCACAGGGGGAGTGCTGCTCAGCCAGAAGCTGGGCTCATGGCTGGCGAGTGCAGTGGTGGTGGTGGAAGCCTCTCCCGACTCGGTGGCAGCACTAAGGATGTCTGACTGCCAGCCAGCTTAGGCCCGCTGCCCCCGAGGGCTCCTGGACTGCGAGAGGGTGCAGGCCGGGCTGCGGGACCCGCCTGAGTGCAAGAATTTTGTGCACCAGGCTTCTAGTTAAGGATATATACTTGTATTTCTTTGTTTCTGTATGAAGAAGCACTAGAAAGATACATAAGAAACTATAGTGACTGCCTATAGGAGGTAAAAGACTAGGAATGGGATGTATACCTTTTTATATTGTTTTTATTTTTCAGCCATATAAATGAATTAACTAGCCAAAACAAAAACTAAGTTTTAAAAATTTAATTCCCATGTGAATGGCAAAAAATATTAAGCAAAGCTCAGTTCACAGATTCTCAAAATTATAAGGACCTAGTCCTACAGAAGATTCTCTTCTAAGTTTTCTGGTTAAAGATCATTCAGTCCCTCCCTGAACTAGACTAAGTGCCGGAAGCCAGTCCACCCTTGCTGCTTGACACAGTTGCTGCAGGGAAGAAACATCTGCACAGCTTATGTTTCAAGGGACCTGGCATACTGTTCTTAATATGTTTGCTCCCCTTCTTAGCGCTATGTGTTTTAAACAGGGCCACCTCCCCAAGAAAGGTTGTTTCCCCAGGTTAGGGGTTAACAGGACTAAGGAAGAGAATAAATCAGTAAATCCCCCTAGTGTTACAGAAATACCATGTACTACTTATGAAGAACTTGGACTAAGACTGTTGGCAATAAATTTGGGACTTGTTGGGCCCACATCCCCAGTGGTCTGCCCACCAGGGAAAGCACCAAAGCCTATACCCCTGACACAGGGCAGTTCCAGGGAAGGCAAGCAGGGAGGCTGGGAGGACATAACCCTACCCCTGACACAGGGCAGTCCCAGGGAAGGCAAGCAGGGGGGCTGGGAGGATATAACCTTTACTGGGTAGGATAATCTCCTTCAGTCACTTCCTTGTAGCCTATCAGTAGAGCAGTGACCTTGGAATAGCCCTTGTAATGGAACACAGAGATTAACTTAGACAAGATTAAAATCAACAGAACTAGATAGAGACAGGATTTTTGGCAAAGGTCAGATAAGAAACAAGGAACTGTAGAACGTTACCCAAAACATACCATGATGTGATTTATAGAGGCATGCTTATAGGATCAAATGGTATAAATACAGATGTAACAGGACAATAAAGAGAGAACCCAACTATGCTGATCAACTGAACGCAGTCTCCATGTCATTCCTTCTTCGCCGACTCCATCCATACCTTTGGGAACCCCTGGACCTGCTGAGGCTGGACCCCAACAACTAAGGACAGGGAACTCACTATCCCTGTACTGGAGCAACCCATTCTACAGTAAGTGCCTTGTGCACTGTAAACACTTCAAACATATGTGCCAAAGTCAATGTAATTATTGGACACAAGCCCTCCTTCCTCTACAAAGCTCTCCCAGATTGCTAACTAATTGAAGCCTGCTTCCTAAATCCTCTCAAATGGCATGTTACTCTCTAGAAACTTTCTATGCATAAGTTCACATCAATATCTGACTGCATTGTAAACCCCTGGAGGCAGAAACTCAGTTCCCTGTGATTCTCAGGGAATCAAGGTCCAGGAGGCCACCAGTGGGAGGGTGCAGCCTTCCTGCCTTGAGGAGGGGAAAGGCACCCACAGAGCAGACTCCAGGATCACAGATACCATCAGAGAAAGGAGAAAAGGCACCATGGGTGTCAGAGAAGGAAAAGACCATATCTGCATGTGGAGAATCCAGGGAGAAATCTTTGATTCTGCTCACCTTTGACCCACTTCAAGAATCAGCTATAATGCTGTGGCCACACAATAACTTCTCCAATCCTCAAATGCATTTGTACTCCTTCTTCTAAGGAAATACCCCATTCTGAGTGGACTTGCCTTGTGACACTTCATGGATTGTGTATGGGAGTTTTGGACAGTTACATCTGTGCACAGTTCTGCTTTCTCTATGCAATTCAACTGTGCAAATTCTTCACAATGAGAGGCCTGAATCTTTCAACTTTTGCCTCCCTCTGCACATCCCCCTTGACTTAATGCTTGGTATATAGTAGGTGCTCAATAAAGGAGGAAATGACAGAGAAAGAAAAGAAGGAAGAGAGGAATGGAAGGGGGGAAGAAGGGAAGGAGTGGGGAGAATATAAGGGAGGAGTGAAGGGAAAGATTATAGAAATGCTCTCGGATAGAAACAATACTCTATATAAACAATGCCCAGAGGCTCTTCTCCTTCCTAAGTGCCTAGAACAGGCCTGGGGAGCAGATTTAATTCCCTACTGTCACTCTGAAGATAGAGACCCTGTCTCTTCAGCACCGTGTGGACACGAACACTTTATGAATAGCACTGAACGTGTTTCCAATGAAAAATAACTCATCTGCTGCACAGTCATTTGAATAGTTAATATTGCTCAGATCAAGAACCTTGAGACAGATATAAGAAATTCATCAGCACTGCTACTCCCTTTAGGAATAGGAGGGTGGGGGAAATTACTGTACTGGGCAAGCTAGTCATTGGGAAGTCAGAAGCTTAGCCATCCTTAGTAGCTGAGAGGAAAAAATGATTTGGACCAGAAATGTCTAAAATAAAGTTTATATGAAGCTAGAAGAAATAGTAAACTAAAGATGAAAGCACTAGAATCCAAATTATATCATCCAGCTGCAGCAATGGAATATAAACAAGCTGAGGCTTGACAGAAATGTAAAATGAGTCTTGGGTTTAAAAGTCTGGATGGAGAAACATGATTAAAGAACAACAAATGTAATAGCCAACAAGCATTATGAAAAAATACTAAATATTGTTAATAATTAGGAAAGTGCAAATAAAAACTACAATGAGATATCACCTCATATCCATTAAGATGACTACTACCAAAAAACACACACAAAATAAGTGTTGGCAAGGATATAGAGAAACTGGAAGCCTTGTGCACTGTTGATGTGGAAAACAATATGGAGGAACTTCAATAAATTAAAAATAGAATTACCATATGACCCAGCAATTCTACTTGTAGGTATAGATCCTAAGAATTGAAAGCAATGTCTCAAATATATATTTGCACACCATGTTCATAGAGCGTTATTCACAATAGCCAAAAGGTGGGAGCAACCCAAGTGTCCATCAACAGAAGAATGGATTAAACAAAAAGGATAAACCAATGAATGGATAAACATTCAATGAACTATTATTTAGTCTTTACAAAGAGGGAAATCCTGCCATATGCTACAAGTTGAACCTTGAGGATATTATTCTAAATCAGCGATTTTCAACCTTTTTCATCCCATGGCACACATAAACTAATTACTAAATTCTGCAGTACACAGAAAAATATATTTTTTGCTAATCTGACAAAAAACAGGTTTAATTTTGACTCATTCACATCAGACAACTAGTGTTGGGTTGGCTGTTGTCATTTTTTAAATTTGACAATGTACGGGAAAAGAGGTCAGTGCCCCTGACTAAATAGTCAGGTATTGCATACTTTGAAAATTCACTGCTTAAATTTTTGAAAATCACTGCTCTAAATGAAATAAGCCATCATAGGAAGACAAATACTGCATATGAGATACCTAAAATAATCAAACTCATAGAAACAAAGTAGTATAATGGTTATGAGAGACTGGGGGCCTAGCGGGGAATGGGTTGTTCAATGTGTACAGAACTGCTGTCATGCACAATGACAAAGTTTTAAAAAGATCTGTTGCACAATAATGTGCATACAGTTAATACCATAATGTACACTTAAAATGATTAAGATGGAAAATTTTGTTAGGTGTATTTTACTAAAATTAAAAGTTCTGTGTGTTTTTTTAAAACAAATGTGAAAAGGACTTGTAAGTTTTAGCTGACCGTCTACTTAATATTTATTAGTCAACTGTGTTATGCAGGATCAAAAAATAAATGCTACTTTACCTTAGGATGCGTGAAAAGGATACAAGATGGGATAGCTATCTCATTGGTGGGGTGGCTCTATTCTTGGGATCCTAAGTTCAATTCTGAGTGCCATTCTTTTAAAAAGGACTCTAACATCCCAGAGTAATCAGTTTTCAAGGGCCCAGAAACCAAATCCAGACTGTGACCTAAGAAGGCACTAAAGAACTCAAGTTGTGAGTCCCCAAAATAGAAAACTCAGCGGCACTAACACCCACTTTCAGGTATACCAAAGAGCAGTCTCAACAGAAGGGACTGCATCATGTATAGATTGACAACCCCAGAACCTCAGAAGGCAGAACAAGACCAACGGGTAATTATAGAGGAGTGTGGATCATCTCATCCTCCAAAAAAAAGTTAACAGCAGCCACAGGATGAATTCCTTACTTGAGGAGTAAGCAGAACCTTTATAGAAGATGACTAACGTTGAGTTCCTACTATGCAACTGCTATTAATAATCACATTTTGCAGATGATGAAACAGAAAAGAATCAAGTATCCTTGGTCACAAAGCCAATAAATAGTAGGTCTTGCCTGACTACAAAGCCATGCTCTTAACCACTAAGCTATTAGTAGCTACCAATGGAATACAGAAGATTTCTATACTGGAAAAGGAGTTGGGCTTATGACTCTTCTAATTTCAAGATTCTACAACTGAGTTAATCAGAGAATAAAAATGAATAAAGCATGAGGAAGAAGAACAGTAGTAGTAGAGAATGATTGTTGTTATCATACACCCTCCAATTCATTATCTGCTACTTGTGGTCTTTTTTTTTTCTATTTTTTCTCTCTAAAAAAATATGGAACGCTTCACGAATTTGCGTGTTATCCTTGCGCAGAGGCCATGCTAATCTTCTCTGTATCGTTCCAATTTTAGTATATGTGCTGCCGAAGCGAGCACTAGTTGTGGTCTTAAACAAGCTACCTACCTCTCAGAGCACCAGGATCCCTCATCAGCAACCCTGGACTAACAATGTCTACTTTTTTCAGTGACTTAGAAAGATAAAAGAGAATGTGAGTGAAAAGTACATATGAACCCCGGAGTCCTCTAAAGTTAGAGATCAAGTCTGAAGCCTGCTTCTACTCCTTTATTGTAGCTGTGTGACCTTGAGCAATGTGGCAAGCTCTCTGAGCCTGTTTCCTCATCCGTAAAATGTGACTGACAACAATTCCTACGTCACGGAGTGGCCGAGAGGATCAATGTGCCCCTGGCACACAGTAAGTACTCTGTGAGAGGCACTACTTTTATGGTCTTTTCCTCTTCAACTCCTACACAGGGTTGTCCCTGCACTGGTGGGAAAAGGAGCAGAGCAAATGTGGAGAGAAACTGAGGCCCAGGCCCAGATCGGGGAGGAGTCACCTGTACAAAGTGCCCCGTCCTCAGCCCTCGCCTCAGCACCAGGTGGAGAGCGTCCTCATCCCTGCTTGTAGAGCGCTTCTCTGCAAAGGCCAGGAAGGTGTGGGTGGGGGGTATGTAGAGCAGGGCTGGGATCCGGTAGGTGACCCCTCCCTTGTCTTCCTGCTGGAACAGAGGGTTGTTGAAGGAGCACGATGTCACTTCTTCCATGACCTCTGCAAGAATAGGAGGCAGCTCAATGTGTATCCATATCCAAATGCTGGCTTGTATACAAGTTCTGTTCTATCATTCCATTTCTGGAGATCACTGAGAGCCAGAGATGTTTATTTTTCTTAATATAAAAATAACATTATGGTCCCAACTGCACAAAGCAAGCAATATGCAGTCTTGTTTAACACATCCATCACCCCGACTCTGTGGGAATTCTATATAGCCTGTGCCATGTGGGTCTCTCCAGAGATTCTGCATATACTCTGCCAAGCAACCAGGGATATTACCAACCCAGATGGCTTCTAATACCAATTTCTTGGCTTGGAGTTTTTAGGCCATTTGGGTAACATATATGTAAACCCAAATCCATATCAAGAAATGCCTGCTTAAGAATTCTTTGGGGCACCTTTTTCCCTCTCTTTGAAATTGGATAAAAGGCAATCTTCTTTGTCATCTCTGCATCAGTAGCGATTTTTTTCCTAGTCCATTCACCCAATCAGGTGTAGATTTTCAAGGGATGTGACTTCATGCAAGGATCTTAGTTTCAACCAAAGTCTAGACCAGTGGTTCTCAACCTTCTGGCCCTTTAAATACAGTTCCTCATGTTGTGACCCAACCATAAAATTATTTCCGTTGCTACTTCATAACTGTAATGTTGCTACTGTTATGAATCATAATGTAAATATCTATCTGATCCGCAGGATGGTCTCTCTCATCTACGTTTCTAACTCTCTTTCCCTCTTCCTTCCTCTCTGTAAAAATAAAAATCAATAAAATACATATATATATTAAAAAAAATAATACCTACCAAGATGATCAATACGAAGAACCACTGCAAAGTGCTTTATAAACTTAAAACACCATAAAGAAAAGTCTTTATTATAAATTTTGATGTTCTCACAATTTCACTTATGGCTTTGCTATCACTACAGCAAGTATCGCCACTATCATTCGTTTTTCTTGTGATTTAGGCTGATCCTGTTGATGACAGTGTTAACATAGATGGTGGCTCTGGCATTGACACCCAAACTATTTCACACAAACTGTAGGCTGGGAACTACAGGCAGAGAAGAATCTGATGCAGTTCTGCTTCAGAGATGTTCGTTTCAGCAGAGGACGCATATTATTAATTGCAGCTCCATAGGAACATCTTTCAATGAAACCCTCTTACTGGGAGAGAGGGTAAGTGTAGCATGGACTTTGAGGCGACACTTGGCTTTGATTCTTAGTAGCAAATTGCTTTCCTTTTGGACCTATTTCCTCACTTGCAATGGAGGTAAGACCACCTATTTCTCAGGCTGTAGGAACTATGTAATTCCACAGATGCCCAACTAATCCAATGCAGCCGTCAGCCTCCAGTGACGCCTAGGAGACCTCCCTATCTCATTCATTCCCTCTTAAAAAACGAGTAGGTAAGGAGCACCCATCCTATGTCAGGCTTCTGCAGATCCTGTACCAGCGGTTCTCAACCTGTGGGTCGTGACCCCTTTGGCGGTCGAACGACCCTTTCACAGGGGTCGCCTAAGACCATCCTGCATATCAGATATTTACATTCCGATACATGACAGTAGCAACATGACAGTTAGGAAGTAGCAACGAAAATAATTTTATGGTTGGGTCACAACATGAGGAACTGTATTCAAGGGTCGCGGCCTTAGGAAGGTTGAGAACCACTGCGTGTAGTCCAAACTCTGCTCATGGCACCGATGGAAAAGCCGAGGCCGCGGAGAGGAACACCCATGAGTGAGGCCGCTCAGTGATCAGCAGCAAAACCTGGGCCCGGGCCCGGGTCTTCTTTCCCTGGCAAGTCCCGCTCGGGGCTCTCTGCGGCCGCAGATCCCTCTCTCCTGAGCAGGGTTTCCCCGCCCGGGTTCCTTTCCTCCCGAAAACGCGCATTCTCGGGTTTCCGCGTGGCTTCCGCGGAAGGAAAACTAGAACCAGCCAGGAACAGCCCGGGCCAGTCTGAGATGCCAGCGACTGGGTGGCCGACTCACTCTCCTCCCAGGACTGGATTCCTAAGCCCAGATGGTGCTGCGAACTCG
>NW_005359225.1:2630654-2695459 GCF_000412655.1 Myotis brandtii
CCCTCCTCCCTTCATCCTCCCTTCAGTCCCCAGCCCAGTCCCAGCCGGGGCGGGAAGAACCTGACCCTTCCTCTTCGACCACCTACCCGCAGGGCCAAGTTCAGTGCTGCCACGTCTCCCAAAGGCTGCGCAGCTCCCGGGCTCCGCCCCACCCTTCCATTTCCTGCCCCCACCCCTCTTCAGCTTTCTATCCCCGCTCTGTTGGTTGGTAGGTATCACCGCCTAAAACTTCCCTGGGCAGCCTGAGAGGCAAGCAAAGGTTCCGGACCTCAGAGCTCAGAGGGGACTCCACAAAAAGGACCAGAGCGCCAGAGGATTGGGCCACCCCTACTCAAAAAATAAAATTATATATGTGTGTGTAAATTATATATATATATATGAATAGTATTAGATTATAATTCACTGAATAAAATAAAACTGAGTCCATTATATGAGTAATTGAAACCCAGCCAGTGTGTCTTGGTGGTTTGGTGTCGACCCATGAACCAGGAGGTAAGGGTTCCATTCCCGTCAGGGCACATGCCTGGGTTGCAGGCTCAATCCCCACCCAATGTGGGGTGTGCAGGAGGCAGCCCACTGATGATTCTCTCTCATCATTGATGTTTCTCTCTCCCCCTCTCTGAAGTCAATAAAAAGATATATTTAAAAAACACCTTATTATGTCTGAAATATTTCATTTTTAAAGATGAGCCTATACAAAATGCTAGGGTTCTTCACCAGACTTCCCCAAACTCACAACCAACTCTGTGGACCACCAAGCCAATTTTAGAAAAATACCTAAAACTAATGCCATATTTCTCTCAATTCTTCTTTAGCTGATGGTTCAGTCTTATGCTTGAGGCAATGAGGTTTAGTAGAAATCTCTAGATTTGGAAGTGAAGAGATCTTGGCTCCAATTCTGACTTCCCACTTCCTAGCTGAGTGACATTGGCAAGTTATTTAATTTCTGTGCCTCAGGTTCTTCATCTGTAAAATGGACACACATGACCTATTCACGATCTACTTCATGATGCAAATTAGACAGGTTTCACTTCCTGTATAAGGACCTCTCAGTCCCCCATGCTAAAATAGTTACTCCTATTCAAGCCTCCGCAGCACTTTGTATGGATGGCCTCTAATGAATTTTGAGTATGCCGCACCATCACTCACTGATTAATCTGTCAAAAATGGGGACCAAATCCATTCTAATGGTCTCATACAGCATTTAGTTAAGGATACTGTCAACTGAACTCCAAGAAACAGGATGAAATCAATCTGCAGACTTGACCTCTATTATACCCAAGGATCTTGACCAAACCAGCTGGAAATACAAACAACAACAAAAAAAAAAACACAAAGAAACAAAACATCCCCCAGTGCCAACAACCATAAGCCATCAGTAAGTCATCAAGGTCTACCTTAGAAAGCCAGATGGTATTCTCTACTTTCTTTATTGGCCTTGTACTTGGCCTAGGTATTAATTCTGGTACACAGGATACATCGGCTATTCCAGATTACCTTGGCCCACAAGGAAGTTGAGAACAATTCTATCATCCATAACCATACTGGCTAGTGAGTTGAGGGTCACCTGAATGTATTCCAGGGCTAAAGTGGTATCACTGATGGCTTCAGCTAAGGTCAGGAACAAATTCCATAGCAACGTTTCTAGTAGAATGAGCCTTAAGATAGGGATAACCTCCTGCAGAGTGTGCATAAATGAGTCAGCACCCCTCCAGGAAGCTCCCCCTGTACCCAAGGATACCCTTGTTTTGGACCAATCTCCACAGTTACCTGATGACTACTTGGTCTATTGGTGATGCTTCCCTAAACACCTGAAAGTTGCTTAAGGCCCTCCCTATGGTGCAAGGCACCATGTTTTCAGGGAGAAAGGCAAGTTTGTGCCTGGCTTCCACACAGGGATATCCTGGGGGCATATATGATGCCCTGTTTACAATTGTTGGGGCCTCCCAAATGGCACCTACATCTCTCAGGGAATACAGGTTGACGGTCCCTAATGTGGCCTCATGGCCACCTGGTAGGCCTCAGAGCTCTCAGTTCACTTAGAATAATTGAAACCAGTCCTTATTTTGGAAAGACTGCCTAATGGCAATTAGTCCAATCTGTCCAACATGCCTACACAACCAGCCAGGTGGCATTTGTCCTCCCCATAGTATGACTAATAGCTACAAGGGTGGTAGGAGGTTTTGGAAGTTGTGACATATTTTGCATGGAAGTATAGGAGCTGAAAGTACTGATTTTTCCAATAGACTTCTCAGTAGATTAAAGGAAATGGCTATCAAATTGCGATCTGAGTCACCTAGTGAGGATGGCAAAACCAGCAATCAGTTAAGTTTAGGGAGCTTACAACAGTTTGGGGGAGTTTTACTATGCCATTCTCCTCTGAGAGGAAGGCTCCAAGAATGACTCATTTTCCAAATGTTATATCTATGACCATGTCAAACCAACAAAAGAATCCAGGTGGCTAAACCAGAATTAAATGTGAATACTTAAGGCCTCCCTTTGGCTAAGGTGCCACCTGAAGGGTGTGGCAACCAGGTTGGCCCGGAGATGCTGTTAGGGCAAAGAAAACATACCCAGCACCAGTCAGGGCATCAGAATACTGAATTTTCAAAATAAATCTATACAACACTCCCCAACCCCTCATTCTGATCATTACTCAGTAAGCAACTATAATTAATTTTATGTCTTAACTTGACTGGAGCACGAGACCCCCAAATATTTGGTTAAGCATTATTCTGGATATGTTTGAGAGTGTTTCCGGATGAGATTACCATTTGAATCAGTGCTCTCAGTAAAGCAGACTGCCCTCTGAGATGTTGGTGGGCTTTCTTCCAATCTGTTGGAGGCCAGAATAGAACAAAAGTCAGGGTAAGGTAGAATTCACTCTGCCTGTTTGCAAGCTAGGACATCAGTCTTCTGCTTCTGGACTAGAATTTACTCCTGGTTTGCAGGCCTTCTGACTCAGACTGGAATGATATCATTGGGTCTCCTGGTTCTCCAGCTTACAGAAGCAGATCATGGGACTTCTCCAACTCCATAATCATGAGCCCATTCCTTATAATACAGCTCTTTATATATGCACACACATATCCTATTTGTTCTGTTTCTTCAGAGAACTCTAATATAGCCATCAAGAGGAAGTGATTGCTTTCAGTGGACAGCCATATTTAGTGACCAAACTGCCTTACTAAAATGTATTGACCAGGATGGGGTTAGAGAGGTAGGGTCAGAAATCTTCTGAGTACATTTTTTAAATAGGCTGTTCCAACAGTCAACAATACTAAATTCCTCTGGATGGAAGAGTTAAAGGTCCATCAAATACCTGGACTGTCAGCCCACCATTAAGTGGCTTTTGCAATAACAGTTGCACCACCGTTCAACTGCATGTCATCAGGATAACCAAAAACATGAGACAGATTAGTTTGAAGACCAAAATAGTGTAGCTGGAGTTGACTGAACTAGAAAAGCAACACTAACCTGAAAAACATGTCAACAGTGGTGAGGTACTACTGATAACCCCCAGAGGGAGCCAAAGGTCCGATATAGTAAAATAGCCAAGAGTGGGTGACGGCCATGCCCTGTGCTATGTGGTCTCACTCAAGGCTAGACAAACAGGACTTTTGAAAGGAGTCACAGTCTGGCATGCAGCAGTAGCCTCTGCATCAGAAACGTAAGTGTTTTACTTTGTGCCTAGGCTACTATGGTGGGTGTAATACCACGTCTGGTATGATTGATCCAGGCAACAATGGTGGCAATCTGAGTAGTACAGGATCCATCAGCAGCAGCTTGATCCCAGTTGGTCTTATCAAATAACGGCCCCCCACTGAGGGCATCTACATGAGTGACCCAGACAGTTGAATTAACAGCAATAATTCTAGTTTGTGGCCCCAAAGAAAAGTGTCTTTGTTTTGACACTCTGAAGTCTTCCAAGTGGAATACTCGGGGCTCGTGACAGATTGCCCCTCCCAGCAGTTTCTCATTCTTCAGTGGGTCACCTTCAATAGCATTATAAACCAAATCCAGGCAGAGTATTATTCAATACTCATCAATGGTTCCTACAAGAGTCTGTCAAAGGGAACTCTCCCCCCAAGGGTCAAGCTCCCTTACAGCAGCCAAGGCCCATTGCAAAAAAATTCTGAGATAGTTACTCATCTCTAAATGGATCTAATGTTGGCATGATAGAATATAGGATGGGGTTGGCTATGAGACAAACCAATAGTTGCCATTCTTCCAAGCATCATGCATTGTCTCTGTAATTTTCTCATTTCCTTCAATAAAAAGTAAAAGTTAAAAAAAAAAAGTGAAGATAACATGTTTATATATGTAAAGAAAAAGGTATACCCAAGTATGCAAGACTCCAAGAAATCATCTTGGAGAGGGTTATTCCCTATCTACAAACACAAGTCTTGGGACCCCCCCGTGTCTAACAGTAACTCTAACTCATTCATTGTGAAAATACAATTATCCAATTACACTCTTTCAAAAGCTGACAGAACAGCTTACAGAATAGAACTATCATCTAAAAAGGGTTGTGGGAGTAGAGGGCCCTAGAAGCTCAGAGAATTACATGACTTACCCAGCTTGTCAGGAATAAAACTCCCACCTGTTGATGTTCCACACCCCTTGGTGTGACACTAGATAGGGGGCAACATTCCCAAGTCAAAGAGCAAAACGTGATAAGCATGATGTTTTATAAAGTGAATATAGTTTTAGGAACTAGGTTCAGCAAGAATTTACTTTTGTAAGGATAGAGGGACAATATCATTATAGCTCACAGGATCTAGGCAAGTGCTGAGTTCTTCTCTACCACAGGAAAATACTGGAAAAGAAGATGTTCACAATTTTGGAGCCAGACTACCCAGGTTTAAATCCCAGTTCTATCACTAACTTTTTGTGTCTCATTTCCCTCAGGCTATAAAATGGGGATAATAATAATAATAATAATAATAATAATAACAACTACTTCTTAGGATCATTGTGAGCATTACTGAGTTAATACCTGTACATTACCTGACACAAAGTAAGTACTGAATGTCATTGTTATCACTGGAAAGTTACCAGTTCCTCACTACAGGTTCTTAGGGGTCTCTGACCAATAAAACAGCCTAGAATGAAAGAAACCTACGGTAGAGTAAGACTGTTAACACTTGCTGCTCTATTCTTCCATCCATCAAAACTAACCATCAAAAACTCCATTTTTTCAAATCTTCTTTTTATTGAAAAAAATTTTAGAAAATGGCAGTTAATAAAGGACACAAACAAATCAGCAAATCAACAGGGATATACTAGTGAAAAGCATAGACAATATAAAACTAAAAATGTCATTGGCTTCTTTAATCGGTTAAGAGCACACAAAATGTAACAGGCAGAGGGTCTATTTTAAACAAATTAAAAAGCTGGGTTTTTTCCCCAATTCACCTCGTCAGATATATACACACCACAAAAAAATGGTGTGTGAAGATGTATACAAGTAATTGTATCCTGAGTTAAGGATACAATTAAAACAGCTATTGAAACAGGAATTAACACAATAAAGTCAGCAACAGATTGACAATTTTAAAAACTGAGTCTTAATACTCTGCATGGCACAAAGCTATACTATTCTGCTAGATATGAAGGAGAAAGTCTGTTCAGTTTTTAGCAAAAATGCTTCTCCAGAAAAGCAAAAGAAAACAGTGTAATCAGCAGACCAAGGAAGCTACAGCTAGATATCAGAGCTATAATTTCTCATATCTCAGATAGAAAATCCTATTTATCCAGAATGGACTAAATTTCAGGACAAAACAGTAACATTTAACATTTTTTACATTGCTTCTTTCCTTTTCACTCCATAATTTTGCATGATCTTGCAAAAAGATGGCTGCTTTTAGAATTGGTTATTTTATTTTTCTTTCTGTGGCAAGACTGTCATGAAGTCTTGATATTTCAGGCTCATATGCATCCATGACCAGTGTCCCGCTGTGGTCAAAAAACTTAGCAATGGACCTGGTGAACTCAGCTTCCCGCTGCTGCTTTGTTCTTCCACTGATGAAGGTCAGCTTCAGAGTGTATTTGTCATCAAACCTAAGCAAAAACAATAAATCAAAAACCATAAAAAACCAAAGGAAGAGATTCACCCAGTAAAAGCAGAGCACCAAGTATTTTCGAAGAATAGAGGTGAGAAGCCTACACAAAGATTTCTCTCAAAAAACTGCCTTCAAGATACAAATGCTGATTCATAGGTGTTGCTTTGTGTTCCTGATTTAATTACTGTGTACCTCCTTTATCTTGTCATAAACTGTTAAGCCATATGGAACATCTTCTCTCACCTCTGGACTTTATTACTTGTGCTAGAAGTGTCTTCCTAGTAGCCACTTCTCTCCAATCTCAACTGACTGGTTCCCATCCTATATAGTAAAAGGCTAATATGCAAATCGACTGAACAGCAGAACGACCAGTCGCTATGACACGCACTGACCACCAGGGGGCAGACGCTCAATGCAGGAGCTGCCCCCTGGTGATCAGTGCGCTCCCATGGGGGGGAGCACCACTCAGCTAGAAGCTAGGCTAGAAGCTAGGCTCGAAGCTGGCAAGCACAGTGGCAGTGGTGGGAGCCTCTTCCACTTCCCAGGTGGCGCTAAGAACCCCTCAGGAGATGTCCGCCTGCCGGCAGCTCCCCCAAAAGGGTGCAGGCCGGGCTGAGGAACTTCTCCCCCTCCTCCCCACCCCCCTGTGCACAAATGTTGTGCACTGGGCCTCTAGTTTGTTAATATCAGGTCTTAAACTTCTCTGAGAAAGCCTTCCCAAATTAGGTCAGATGTCTCCCCCTTGTCTTCCACAGCACCATCAATCAATAGTAAAATACTGAGTGCCTATCATATGCCAAGTTCAATGACAGGCTCCCATGCTATCAATGAAATTACCTATAGAAATAATGTTTATGTATTTGTATTCTTTTCTCTTTTTTTTGTATTTGTATTCTTCACTGGACTCAGAGATTCTTAAGGGAAAAATGTTTGTCTTTTTTGTATTCTATTCTTAGCTTGGCACTTGCTGGGCAATCACATTTTTATAAGTAAATGAAGAACCTTTGTTTTCACAGGTGCTCCCCAATTCCAGGCTGCTCAATCCTTAGACCCTGTAATCAGTCTAGCTCCATGTTCTACCCTGATGCTAGGCAAGGGATGTTCTTTTGCTCCATGAACTCTGGAGATTCCTTAGCTACACCTTAAGGAATCTTGAAGGCCTTTACTATCTCCATCCATTCAGAAAGGTTTATAACAGGGGTGGGCAAACTTTTTGACTCGAGGGCCACAATGGGTTCTTAAACTGGACCGGAGGGCCGGAACAAATGCATGGATGGAGTGTTTGTGTGAACTAATATAAATTCAAAGTAAACATCATTACATAAAAGGGTACGGTCTTTTTTTTTTTTAGTTTTATTCATTTCAAACGGGCCGGATCCAGCCCGCGGGCCGTAGTTTGCCCACGGCTGGTTTATAACATCAACCTCTGGCGGGCTGACAGTCTTCCCCTATTGCCACCTGTTTCTGCCTCCATTTAATTAGGGCAGATTCAATGGACTGTCAGGCTGGAATTACCTTTAAAGGAAGCAGTTGTTTTAGCCTGTTCCTATGCATTTAAAATAGGAAAACTACCACCTACTTTTCAGGATCACTGTCATGGTTAAAACAGTGCCTATCATTAACCAGTGCTGAAAAAAAATCATAACTTAGTCACTGTCATCTAGCCAGTTATTTGTCACACCTGGTGAGCTAGGAGTGAAGACCAACTACTGCTGATATCACACCAATATTTGGACATTTGGATCCAGTTCCATTGGCAGTTCCATGGCTTTGATGGCAGAACATGATCTGATGAGTTGTGATCTAATGCATTTTAGAAATAGTTAATCACTAATTCAATAAATATTTTATTCAGCCCCAACTATGCATGTCAGGCAGTTTTACATGCTAAGGACATAGAGCAGTAAACACAAGGACAAACCTGTCTTTGAGAACTTTAGTGTGTGTAAGGAAACCAACAATAAAGTAAAAAATACGATGCTTGAGCAGAGCCCTAAAGTAGGTAATAAAACAAGCTACCTGAAAAAAGACTAGCCCAGGCAGAGGAAACAGCAAATGCAAAGGTCCTGAGACAAGAACATGCCTGGAATGCACGAAGAACAGAAAAGAGACCAATAAGAAAGAACATAATAGAGTAGGAGGCTAAAAGCCACAAGAGATGAGGGGGGTGTGTGCATGTGTATGGGGTGCAGAAAATAAATAAGTATAGATTTCCAAGCTATGCTTAATTTTTCAGTTTTTGTTTTTGTTTTGTTTTTTCCTATGAGTAAGAGTTTTGAGCAGGGGATTGAGTTGATCTGCCTTAAGTTTTAAAATGATCACTCTGCCTGTTGTACTGGGAATAGACTATGGGCAGGGAGAGCAGCTGCAGAGGTCCATTAGGACATTATTACAGTAGCCTAATTGAGAGATGATGGTAGCAGTGGAGATGTTTAGTGGTCAGAATGAATATACTTAGAAGGTAGGGCTGACAGGATTTGTTGGAAGAACTGAGAGAGAGAAGTGAAGTCAGAGTTCTGACCTAAGTAATTAGAAGGATGGAGTTGCCATTTATTGAGGCAGGTTTAAATGAGGGATAGCAGAGTTATGTTTTAGATGTGTTCATTTTGAGATGTTCATTAGGATCCAGTGTTAAATAGAAAGCTGGGATACACTGGGAATTCAGAGTAGAGGGCTAGGATGAAAACTCAGATTTAAAGATCTTCATCATATAGATGGTATTTAAAGTCTTGAAAGTCTAGTAAGTTTACACTTAATGAGTGAATATAGAGAAGAGGTGCTGGGAACAAGCACTGGTCGCATCTCAAATTTAGAGAAAGGGAATAATGAAGAATTATAGGACTAAGAAACCGACATTACAGTAAGAAGAAAATTAGAAGATTATGGTATGTATCCTAGAAGCCTGTTTTAAAAAGAAAGTGTAACAAGGAGAGAGTGATCCACTGTGTCAAATGCTGCTGATAGGTCAAGTACGATGAGGAAAGAGAAGTAAAGAGGAGCAGATCAGAAGATAAAATGGGAGAAGAGGACAAGGGGACAGAGAAATGGGAACACTGTGCGAGGAGAGTAAGGAGAAAGAAAACAACTTTTTTTAGTTGGGAGAAATGAAATGACAGCGTGTTTGTATGTTAGAAAGAATAATTCAGCAGAAGGAGAAACATCAAGTCGACGAGAAGGGGTAAGAATCTAGTGGACAAATGTAGAGTCAGCATCAGACAGGAACTTACAAAGGCGGAATATGATGAGCAGGTAGTGATGAGAGACTTCCCGTTGCTTCTATCTTCTCAGGAACAAAAGAGACTGAGAGTAAAGGTGCAGGAGGAGAGAAGGAGGATTGAAGATAGAGAAGGTATGAAAGATCCTAGACAGTGAGAGAGTAACTGGACTATAGAAATGCCATGGAATCTAAGCTGGGTAAGGAGAAAGTGAGGGGAAGAGGGACAGTAAAGTGAAAAGGTGGCAGACTCAATGGAAGCCAATGGAGCTGAAGAACTGTTAGGACAAGAAAACTACAAGGAGATAGACTAGAAAAATACGAAGCAGTGGCCGGAGAGTGGGATAATTAAAACTGAAATTATTGAAGGTACTTACCTATCAGTAATAGCAAGGTCTAGTATATGACCAGGGAAAAAAGTGCTTAAGACTTGGTAGAGCCCAACCGGCGTAGCTCACTGGTTGAGCATCGACCTATGAACCAGAAAGTTGCAATTCGATTCCCAGTCAGGGCATATGCCTGGGTTGCGGGCTCGATCCCCAGTGTGGAGCATGCAGGGGGCAGCTAATCAATGATTCTCTCTTCATTGATGTTTCTATCTCTCCCTCCCTCTCTGGGCGGGTGTGTGTGTGTGTGTGTGTGTGTGTGTGTGTGTGTGTGTAAGACTTCCTAGAAAACAAGATAACCAACCAGAAAAGAGAAAGTAAAACTGAGAGAGGCTGAAGTACTAGAATCATCAACCACTAAGATTTCTGGAAAGAGCTATGTTAGAGAGACTATCAATGAACCAGAAGCTTTCTTCAAGTAAAGAGAAGTGGGTCTATATTTAACTGCAATCAGAAGGAAAAGAGGTGGCATTATTTCCTCTCCAGAGACACCAATAATGCGGCAATTGGTAAAAATCAGCAGGAAATATGGAAAAATCAGAACCCTCATACAAAGCTAGTGGGATTGTAAAATGGTGCAGCTATTTTGGAAAACCATCTGGCATTTCCTCAACCAATTTAAAAAGAGTTAAAATTGGATCCAGCAATTCCTCTCCTAGGTATATTACCCAAAAAAGGAAAATGCATGTCCACACAAAAATGTACACAAATGTTTAGAGCACCATTATTCATAACAGCCAAAAGATGGAAACAACTCAAATGTCCACCAACTAATAAATGGGTAAGCAAAAAGCAATATATACATGCTGTGTATTGCATTATTCAGCACAAAAAGGAATGAAATATTGACACATGCTACACCACAGATGAACCTTGAGAACATTAGGCTAAGTGAAAGAAGCTTGTTACAAAAGAAAACACATGTTATAAGATTCATTCATATGAAATATCCAAAACAAGAAAGTCTATAGTGACAGAAAGTAGAACAGTGGTTACTTAAGGTTGTGGGGAATGGGAGGATAGGGTATAGCTTTCTTTGTGAGGTGATGAACATGTTCTAAAATTGATTGTGGTGACAACTGCAAATATCTGTAAATACACTAGCAACTACTGAACTGTATACACTTTAAATGGGTAAACTGTATGGTAGGTGGATTATATTTCAATAAAGCTGCTTAAGAAAGACAAGTCAGAATGAAAATAATGAAATCAAGATGATATTAGGATCTAGAATTCTGCAGCTGTGTTTCAGTGTCCCGGCACAGGCCAAAATGGCAGCTAGGAGCACTGCCAGGAGGAGATAAGAACTCAGCTGCAACATCAGAAGGAAGGTCTGCTTCTCTTCACAGGCATCTCCACAAGTTGGTAATGAGAAGCTTTTTAACACTGATGCTGTACTTACCTTCTATTTGTGAATAACTGTACTTGTAATATGAGAGCCTACTACATGCTAGAAACTGTACTATGTTTTTAGGATTATGACTAAGAGCATGAATTCTACCCTGGCTGATGTGGCTCAGTTGGTTGGACATTACTCTGTGCACCGAAAGGTTGCCAGTTTGATTCCCGATCAGGGCACATGCCTGGGTTGTGATTCAATCCCTGGTAGGGGGCATGCAGGAAGTAGTCAATCGATGTTCTGCTCTCACACTGATGTTTCTCCCCCCACCCCTCCTTCAGCTCTAAAAAAATAATCAATTTAAAAAATCTTAAAAAAAAGAGCATGAATTCTTGGCTCAGGTGTGTGCTGGAATATCTGGTGGAATTCACTTTTGAGCTGTATGACCCTGAAAGAATTAACTGAACTCTTTGGGCCTGTGTTCTTATTTTAAAAAGGAGTTGTTCTAAGGTTTATATGAGATAATGCACTGAGCACAATAACTACTACATGCTCAATAGAAATTTGCTATTATTATAACTAGTAACTTATTTTCTGAACAAGGCTACAAGTCATTTTTGACCCTCCTAAAGCTCAAATAGTTTACATGACATACCAGAAGTCACACAGCTGGAAATAGATGAGCTGGAATTTGAACCCTATTCTAGATACCTAGAAAGATCTCAGTTGTCAGCTGGACAAAGTTATACCTACTGCTGGTCAGAAACAGACTGAATTGTCCTTCTCTGAGTTGCCTGGTACATTGCTTCAGAGATTCCTGTTTGCAAAGAAGAAATGGAAGCTAATGGGATTCTTCAAAGATAACTGACTTTACACCTTTGGCCTTTATAAGTCTGCACCCTAATTAACTCAGTTAATTAGCCACAGGAAAAAGAGAATAATTCTTCATTCTCCACCGAAGTACTTTCTCCCGGAGTTAATCCTCAGAGCATATCTGTGATAATGCAAGATCAGAACTGCAATGCTAAGAAAAACTTTATAGATCATTCATAATCCTTTCTTCATTTTACATGACTAGTATGATCTGCATAGAGTAGGCATACAATAGTCTGTTGCTGAAAATGACTCAACACCCAGGGAAAAGCCAACACCAGGATTTAAGAATCTGTGAGGATAGTCATACCTTTTGAGACTGGAGGACAGTTGCCAAATATCATCAGGATCCATCCCTGTAGGATCTTTCCTGTGGGCCACGAGAAAGATGCTCTTCTCCTTATATGAGGTATAAATGGTCAGGATCCCCATCATCACAAAATAGGTTCGAATAAGGTTAAGGGGAAAACACACAAACATACTCACAAAAGAGAACTAACACATATTGACAAGCAAGGGCTACAAAAACCACTAAAGATTTCTGTCTTGCTGTAAAAACACTGAATATTTAGCCATTTCATTTTCATCCTTATGTCTATATACCAAGAGAAGCAAGGCTCTCAGGTTAGAATACTTCAAAGGGGAACTTCAAAGGGGAAGAAAGAAAACCAGCTCTTATCTTTTCTGTTCAAAGGGGAAATTCAAAAGGGAAGGGCATAAACCAGCTCTCATTTTTTTCTGTTCAATGATAACATGTATAAGAAGATCCTGTTACCTAGTTTGTCAAGACTTGGGCTTCTTTCTCTATAAAATACAAACCTAATAATTACAGTGAACTTAACCAAACTCAACCAATTTCATGAGTCATTAAAAGAGAAGATAAGTGACTTCAGATTAACTTACTATAAGAACAATTACTTCATATACATGGAACTTATTATATTCAGTTTTTGACAGTATTAACTATTTTGAGAACCTATTATGTGCCAGAAATTGGCATAAGAGCTTTGTATACACTGTATAATTTAAATTTTATGACAGTGAGAGGCAGGAAAGTATAGTGAAAAATTTCATAATGAGATGATTTGTAGATGCCATGTCTGGGGACTATGATTTGGAATCAATTTGGATAATAGCATTTTTGACCAGAACCTGATTTATTAAATGGCTTGCAAAATATCTTTGAAGAGAAATTCCCAAAGTGAAGACTTTAGAAATATTTCAGATTGTGGTAACACTGTTAAGAAAAGTAAGCTGCCTACCAAAATGATAATTCTGAGTGTATATTACCCATATTTATAAATGAGCAAATTCAAACAGTTCCAAAAAAGAGTTATTATTAGCACAAGATCACAAAACCACCTGGATTTCGAACCCAGGTTTCTCTAGTTCCACAATAGGTTCTTATGTCCACTGTTACACAAGCCACACCTATATACCTCATGCTCAGTAACTCCCAGTCCAGCCTCCCAGCTTCAAGGAAACCTGACACAGATCTAACCTTCAACATCTGATCCTTTCCTAATATCCTGGTATGAGTGGCTTGAAGCAACCTGGTCTAATGGGAGAAGTTCTAGACTAGAAATAAGAACTAGGTCATTATTATTGTGTTTTGCTATCAGGTGCTCACACCTGGATTATGACCTCTATTAATAACTAAATAGAATTAACGATAAAATAAACATATTAAATCTAAAATGTCAGTGATAATTACTAGATAAATTTACAGATTTCCATAGCTGATAATATTAAATTCTAACATTGGCAGACTCCCAGATCAAAGTTTGTTTTTTGTAGGAAACAGGGAGGTAAACAGTAAAGATTTTAAAATAGTCACTAGAAAACAAACCTGAGTATAAATAAAGGATATGATATGACGCACAACGCCAAAACAGGCTTGGACTCTGGAAAAGGGTGCATATAATCCCAAATCAAAGCCACTATGGCAAAGAAACAGGAGATGGTACAGATGGTGAGGCGACCGTCAATTAGACCAAAATTCTCCACATACTTGTACTTTTCCAGAAGTACCTAGTGAGAAGAACAAGGAATCAGGCTAACAGGAATGCTTCCTTCCTAGAACCTGCTTTTACTCTTAATTTCCATGATAAAAGCTATATTGGAATCATATAAATTACCAAGTAGTTGTTTCTAATCAGAATTTTATCATTCCAAGCAAAAGGACTCAAGCTGTTTATAACAGATCCCAGAGAAAAAGTTCATCAACTTCTCATACATTTTTTTAAAATCCTCAACTTATTCCCTTGGATGAAACTAAAATAATTAGAGAGATGACCAATCATGGATCAATGTGTCATATTCCCTCAACCTTCTTGGCTCTTAGCTAATTAACCTAAAAACAACAGAGTAACAGCTTTCTGACGTTGAAATGTTAGAGAACTTGAAGAGGGGTGTTAGGTAGCTAACATTTATATTTTTTCACACGCTCCCCCACATACACTATAAGGCTCAATTCCTAACACTGGAAAACTAAGGTCATTCCAAGTGATAGAAGAAAAAGATCCTGCAGATGAACCATCAGCTGTACACACACTAATAGACCCCCACCTCAAGAAAGTACCTTTTTGGCAGAATCATCCAAAGAATTTTTCACAGCTGATCCATCCCATTTGTCAATTTTTACAGGCTTATCATCAATCTTCCACTGTAAAATAAAGAGTTGTTCATCAAGAAATATGGCATCTTACTGAAAGTAAAATGAACTACTTCCTTAAGGACACTCTTAAGTATAGTACCATTTACTCTTTCTCTTCTGATGTTGGACATCTAAAAGACAGAACACTTAGAAATGAAGGTGAAGGAGTCTAGTGTCACTAGAATCAGGTGGTGCTCAGGATGTTGCCAGTCTCCATGCTGAGAAGTCAAAAATCTGCCCTAGCTGGTTTGGCTCAGCGGATAGAGCGTCGGCCTATGGACTCAAGGGTCCCAGGTTCGATTCCGGTCAAGGGCATGTACCTGGGTTGCGGGCACATCCCCAGTAGGGGGCGTGCAAGAGGCAGCTGAATCCATGTTTCTCTCTCATCGATGTTTCTAACTTGCTATCCCTCTCCCTTCCTCTCTGTAAAAAAACCAATAAAATATATATTAAAAAAAAATCTATAAGCCCAAAACCACAACACTTACATGGGCTAGAGACTACAGTGTGAACTCACATATCCCATTCCTGTTCTGCCCAAATGTGAGTATAGAAAAGATCTCCACTTGGTTATCCTTTCATTTGTGACCACAAAATTCGGGGAATATATATCTATGAACTTTCAGACACTAATAAAATGAGGAAGGTCTCCTTTAATATACTAGTATCTTCATCGGCAAACAACTTTTATGTTTTACCAGCATGTTTTAACTATAGGAAAACAGCAAATCCAGTGTAATCTGTTGGAAAGAACATTTTGAATGAAAAACCAAGTTATATCACAAGTGAGTTGTGACGTTTGAACAAACCCTGCTTCAATTTCCCTCATCTGCAGAGGCTGAAAAAGGTTACCAAATACTGTGCTACTTAGAGGCAAGTGATTCTCTCACACATTGTTGGCAGAAATTCAAAATGATACAACACCTATAGAAGACAACTTAGCACCTTGGATTCAAGTTCCCACTTCTGGACATTTTTCCATATCCACATCGACATGAAATAATATACAAGGCTATAAACGTAGCAGTATTTATAGCAGTAATATTATTATATAGTTATCACATATAAAATAGAAATATATATTAGACCATTTAAGCGGAGATGGCAAGTAGGCAGTTGGATATATAAGTCTAGGGATCAGAGGAGAGGTCCAGGTTGGAAATAGAAATGTGGAAGTCATCAACTTACAGATTATATTTAAGCCATGACACTGGGTATCTCTTTGGAATGAGTGTAGATAGAGAAGAGGGCCAGAGACTTGCCAATGTTTACAGGCCAGGAAGAAGACTAAATAAATAAATAACTAACAGAGAGACCAGTGAAGGAGGAAGAAAAGCAAGAGCAAGAAGTGTTCTTGAAGCCACATAAAGAAAATATTTCAAGAAGAAAGTGATCAATGAGTCAAATATTACTGAAAGGTTGAGTGAGTAATATGAAAAACTACTACTGAGATTTCACAAGAGGGAGGCCACAGCAGAGAAATGGTGCAGACAATAGCCAAAAAAGGGACCTGGGCAAATGGAAGTTACTAACTTCTGTGATATCACTGAGCTACAAAATGGTGAATACGAAGTTAATAATAATATCAATAATTTGAAGCTTCATACGTTACTCAATAAGCACTATAGAAATTTTAAGTTTAAATTAAAATTTAAAATTCACATACTGTAAAACTTGCCATTTTAAAATGTACAATTCAGTTGTTTTTTAAATTTAAATTATTCTCACAAGGTTGTGTGACTATCACCACTACCTAATTTCAGAATACATTCATCACCCAAAAAAGAAACCTCATACCCATAAGCCAGTGGTTCTCAACCTTCCTAATGCCGCGACCCTTTAATACAGTTCCTCATGTTGTGGTGATCCCCAATTTCATTGTTACAAATTGAACATAATTAAAGCATAGTGATTAATCACAAAAACAATATGTAATTATATATGTGTTTTCCGATGGTCTTAGGCGACCCCTGTGAAAGGGTCGTTCAACCACCAAAGGGGCCTCGACCCACAGGTTGAGAACCGCTGCCATAAGCAGTCACTCCCTTCCCAGCCTCCCTTCAGCCCTGGCAACCACTAATCTACTTTTTGTCTGCATGGATCTGCCCTTTCTAGACATTTTATATACTAAATGGAATCATACAATATGCAGCCTTTTGAGACTGATTTCTCTCACTCAACATAATGTATTGAAAGTTCATCCAGGTTGTAATAACTATCAGTACTTTATTCCTTTATATAGCTAAATATTCTACTGCATGGATATACAATATTTTGTTTATACATACATCTATCAACAAATACTTGGGGAATACTTGGGTTGTAGCTACCTTTTGGCTATTGTGAAGAATGCTATTATAATTTGCATACATGTTTTCATGCAAGACTTATATTTTCAATTCTTTTGGGTTTATACTTAGAAGTGGAATATGCCGAGTCATATGTTAACTCTATGTTTAAGTTTCTGAGGAACTGATATGCTGTTTTCCAAAGTAGCTGCATCACTTTACATTCCCACCAGCAATGTAAAAGGGTTCCAATTTCTCCACATCCTCCTCACCAACAATATTTTTTTTATTTTTTATTATAGTCAGACCAGTGGGTGTAAAGTGGTATCTCATTGTGGTTTTGATTTGAATTTCTCTAATGACTAATATGTTGAGCTTCTTTTCATGTGCTTATTGGCCATCTATATATCTTCTGTGGAGCTATTCACGTATTCTTTTATTCTTTTTAAAATTGGGATTTTTATTGAGTTATATAAGATTATATAGTCTAGACCAGTGTTCTCAACCTTCTGGTCCTTTAAATACAGTTCCTCATGTTGTGACCCAACCATAAAATTATTTTCGTTGCTACTTCATAACTGTAATGTTGCTACTGTTATGAATCGTAATGTAAATATCTGATATGCAGGATGGTCTTAGGCGACCCCTGTGAAAGGATCGTTCCACCGCCAAAGGGGTCGTGACCCACAGGTTGAGAACCGCTGTTCTAGATTGACACTAACTCACTGTGTGGTCTTGGGCAAGTTGCTTCTTTTCCCCTCTCCAACTGTATCCATGTCTACAAAATGAGGAGGTTGGAACAAATGAGCTTCAAGATCTCTTCATTAAAGCATTTTAGAGAAAACACTATTGATTAAGCAGAATAGTTAATAAACAAATAAAAAAAAAAAAACTTAAGATGTCAGAACCAGAAGAGATTTAAAAAGTCATCTAGGACAGTAGTTCTCAACCCAGAAGTAATTGTTAAAATGTAGAGGAAATAAATAGCTATGTGTGAAAACACGCAGATGTCCAGGCCCCACATCTAGAGAATCTGACTCAGGTCTGGAATGAGGTCCAAAAATCTGTATTTTTAACCAGGATTCCAAGGGGGTCTGATGTAGACAGTCTCCATACCATGTTATGAAAAATATTTTAAGAAAGCTAATATACCCAGAATAACTGCTAGTTAGCAGTAGCTACATGTATTTTGTTGAGTACCTATTATGTGCCAGACACCACCTTTTAAGGTAAATGCTATAATTATCCCCACGTTGAAGATGAAGAAACGGATATAAACAGATTTACTAACTTGCCCAAGAACATACCTGGTAAGTGGCAGGCAGGATTCAAAGACAGATGGCCTGGCTCCAGAGCCTGTGTTCTCAATTACTAAGATACAAAAGCTGGACTTTAAGATTAAGCTTGATAGTCCAACCAGGAGACAGAAATCCACCTATGAGGTTAAAAGGGTCTGGATATAGCTTCTAGAAAGCATGGTTTAATACCACAGTTTAACAGCCAAAACAAATCCCATCAGGAGACAGAAAGGATTTAGTTTCTGGAAAGAATGATTTAATATAACATTAATTGTAATAGCCAAAACAAATTAAGCAAGCAATTTTTCTTTATAGCCTGCTAGGTAGAACAAGATGTTTTGGTGTATTTTGGGCAAAATAACTTATTGCAATGATCTAAGTTATTCTGTGATGGAGTTTAGAAGATTATATTTGCATGCTTATTTTTAAGACCAGGAAACTGGAAGTGTTTTGTTCTTAAAGTCATGTTCCCTGGAACAGAAATTCACATCTGCTGAGGGAAAGCTATAAGTACATTTGCATCGCTTTATTACATTTGTTTATGGCAAGTGAAATTACAGCTGGAGGATATAAAATAAAAACCCTCCAAAAAAATCAAGACAAATCAAATTAAAAATACTGTAAGCCCCTCATGCCCACAGAGCGAAAGTTTCTCTATTCATTCAGATCTTGTTCCACTGAGAATATTTTTTCCTATGTTCTCTTCCACAGTACCCTCAGTTTTCAGACAACTTGAGGCACCATCTTCTAAGACTGTTTCTGAAGACTGAAGTGGCAAATTGGAAGTTTTTTTCTCTGCCTAATTCAATACTGCAAGTACTTATTCCAGAACCCCTCATGGGAAAATGGACAAATACAAATTGGTATAACAATACAAGACAGTATGTCACATTAAGTGACAGCTTAATACCCATGTGCCATAAATGCTAGAGAATTCAGAAGGGGAACAATTCAATGTAAGGCAGCAATGAAGTTTTCCAAAAGGAAGTACCTAAATAACTCCTGACTTAATTTTTTCATTCCCATGTGCCATGAATGCTAGAGAATTCAGAAGGGGAATAACTCAATGTAGGGCAGAAAAGAAGTTTTCCAAAAGTGCCTAAACAGCTCCTGACTTATTTCTATATCACTTCTTGGTTAATTCTGCCAAGTGTTCCTTTGTCTATTTTCGTCTATTTCTGTTATTCAAGTTGGGAGTTCTCATCACCTTGTCATTCTATTTTTATAGCCCTTTACAAAGAACATTTACCAATATTATACAATTTAATATTTACAACAAGCCTATAATAATATGTATATACTAGAGGCCTGGTGCAAGAAATTCATGCATGGGTGCGGTCCCTAGGCCTGGCCGGTGATCGAAGCAAGAGCATCTGGTGTGGAAGGGCAGGTCCCAGCTGACCTCTGGGCCCTAGGCAGCACCCCCCGCCCCGCCTGAGTCCCCATGAGGAGATGCAGACTGGGTGTAGTGTGGGTCTCTGGGCCGCCCAGCGGTGCCGCACGGAAGCCAGGTGGGCAGCATGCTTTCTCCTGACCTTCTTCCCAGACTGGCTCCTGTGCAAATCCACAGGAGCCTGACCAGCCCCTGCGGTCCTGGTGGCTGCTGCCCGGCTCAAGCAGAAGAGGCCAGAGGCCACTCTGGTACGAGGCGGGACGGGCTCCTCACAGGAGCCTGGCACCTGAGCGTGGGGCTTCCCTGGCGTCCTGGGGGCGGGTAGCAGTGGGAGTGAGAGCGAGCTCAGTGGAAACCCCCGCATTCTCACTGCACCTCTGTCCCCATCACTCCCACCCCCAGGTAGCCTGGGAGAGGTCACAGAGTGTCACCGACGCCTGCTGTGTTCCGTGCTGCTCCCTGGTGGTCAGTGCACATCACAGCAAGTGGTGGAACTCCCAGTCTCCTGGTCCAACTCCCGGTCAAGGGGACAATTTGCATATTAGGCTTTTATTATATAGGAGGATGAGCATCCACAATATTTACATAAGAAAATTTAAATTCAGGAATACCAAGTAACTTATCCAAAGCCACGCAGCTTTTAACATGCTACACTAGAACTTAAACTTGTCTTTCTTTTTACACTAATCCCTATAAACTACTATGGTATAAGGCAGTGGTTCTCAACCTGTGGGTCTCGACCCCTTTGCTGGTCGAACGACCCTTTCACAGGGGTCACCTAAGACCATTGGAAAACACATATATAATTACATATTGTTTTTGTGATTAATCACTATGCTTTAATTATGTTCAATTTGTAACAATGAAATGGGGGGTCACCACAACATGAGGAACTGTATTAAAGGGTCGCGGCATTAGGAAGGTTGAGAACCATTGGTATAAGGCCTTACCAGAAGGCTTTTAATTTTTACCTCTCCAAACGATCTGAATAATTTTCCTAAACCCACTTTAATCTCAAAACCTTCAACAGCTTCCTGCTACTTCAAGCAATCCATGCCCTCTTTTTATTTATTTATTTATCTTTGATTTCAGAGAGGAAGGGAGAGGGAAAAAAGACTGAAACATCAATGATAAGAGAGTCATTGACTGGCTGCCTCCTGCACGTCCCCTACTGGAGATGGAGCTCACAACCCAGGCATATGCCCTTGGCCGGAATCGAACCCAGGACCCTTCACTCTGCAGGCTGATACTCTATCCACTGAGCCAAACCAATTAGGGCCCATGCCCTCTTCAATCCCATCACTACAGGTTTCTTACAGAACAGTCCAATCAACTCACTACCTAAGAAACATCCGGCACCATCTGTGTACCTTTGCTCAAGGACATTAACTGGTATATGCCTTCCCTCGCTCTCCCCACAAAAAAGTCCCCTCCCCACAAAAAAAGTCCCCGCTCCACTTCAGACAAGAGGTCATCCCCTGGGGCCTTACCCCCTTATCAATCAGAACTCAGGGATCATTTTCTCTCTCTCATTTGCACTTCTGTAAAAAGTACACAACTACATACACCAAAAACTTCTATGTTTAATATTCTGGGTATCCCATGTCCTATACTCAGCAATACGGAGTACTTTCTGACAACAGGATTCTTGATTTATTCCTAGGCCATCACACATGTGTATTAGACACTACAGGTTATGGAGATCATTAATGCATATCATCTCATTTGATTCTCCCCCAAACCCTAACACTTCAGGTGAAGAAAGGGAGGCGTAGTGAGGTTAACAACGCATTCATACAGTCTGAAGGTAGCTACTTCAAAGCCCACATGTTATGATTCCCAAATCCAGGTTCTTTCAATAACACCAGGATGCCATCCACTTTTCAGTGATCACTACCTTAGCAGAAAGAATGCCCAGCGTAATGTTTGCTGGTGGTAATCCAAACAGAGGGAAAGGCAAACGCAGTCAATAGGGTGAGCACAGGCTGTGAGGCGCTCACCCGGCAGGAAGGCAGGATTTGTGCATGAAAATGACCATCAAGTCCCAACATTTTCGCATGTTTGGGGGCAATGTGCTCTGAACCCAGCCCCCAGAACACATTCTGTCCCTTAAGAAGGGTTCAGAGTGTGAGAATTATGTCATTCAAAACCGATGACACCAAAAGAGAAGCAAAAAGACCAGGACCCTTCCATTGGATACGTACTCATTTCTCCAGCACCTACCATGTGTCAGGCACAGGGAAGTCCAAAAGCTGTTTTCAATTAAAGTAAAAAATACTGACTACCGACTATATCAAAAGACCCACACCTAACATTTCTCATCAAACTGGCCCAGGGCCCTACAATGAGCACTGAAAGGAACCTTAAGGCGAAACCCGCCTTCCAGATGAGCAAATACACAGGAAGAATAAGCATAATTCAAGGTCACACAGTAATTAATTGGAGGCAGAACCAGGACTGGGACGCAGATCTCTATGCAACTGTTTCGTCCAAGATGCTATGCTCTGCAAAGGACAAGAAGGCACAACCCAAGAACGGAGTTTTCCTTTTTTCTTTTCAACCCTTGTTGCCAGGACCGTAGTTTTTAAAAACGTGGCTGGGCGAGGGGGGAAGAGGCAAAGCAGGAACAAGCAACGAACTCGCCAACCCAGGCATATGCCCTTGGCCGGAATCGAACCCAGGACCCTTCACTCTGCAGGCTGATACTCTATCCACTGAGCCAAACCAATTAGGGCCCATGCCCTCTTCAATCCCATCACTACAGGTTTCTTACAGAACAGTCCAATCAACTCACTACCTAAGAAACATCCGGCACCATCTGTGTACCTTTGCTCAAGGACATTAACTGGTATATGCCTTCCCTCGCTCTCCCCACAAAAAAGTCCCCTCCCCACAAAAAAAGTCCCCGCTCCACTTCAGACAAGAGGTCATCCCCTGGGGCCTTACCCCCTTATCAATCAGAACTCAGGGATCATTTTCTCTCTCTCATTTGCACTTCTGTAAAAAGTACACAACTACATACACCAAAAACTTCTATGTTTAATATTCTGGGTATCCCATGTCCTATACTCAGCAATACGGAGTACTTTCTGACAACAGGATTCTTGATTTATTCCTAGGCCATCACACATGTGTATTAGACACTACAGGTTATGGAGATCATTAATGCATATCATCTCATTTGATTCTCCCCCAAACCCTAACACTTCAGGTGAAGAAAGGGAGGCGTAGTGAGGTTAACAACGCATTCATACAGTCTGAAGGTAGCTACTTCAAAGCCCACATGTTATGATTCCCAAATCCAGGTTCTTTCAATAACACCAGGATGCCATCCACTTTTCAGTGATCACTACCTTAGCAGAAAGAATGCCCAGCGTAATGTTTGCTGGTGGTAATCCAAACAGAGGGAAAGGCAAACGCAGTCAATAGGGTGAGCACAGGCTGTGAGGCGCTCACCCGGCAGGAAGGCAGGATTTGTGCATGAAAATGACCATCAAGTCCCAACATTTTCGCATGTTTGGGGGCAATGTGCTCTGAACCCAGCCCCCAGAACACATTCTGTCCCTTAAGAAGGGTTCAGAGTGTGAGAATTATGTCATTCAAAACCGATGACACCAAAAGAGAAGCAAAAAGACCAGGACCCTTCCATTGGATACGTACTCATTTCTCCAGCACCTACCATGTGTCAGGCACAGGGAAGTCCAAAAGCTGTTTTCAATTAAAGTAAAAAATACTGACTACCGACTATATCAAAAGACCCACACCTAACATTTCTCATCAAACTGGCCCAGGGCCCTACAATGAGCACTGAAAGGAACCTTAAGGCGAAACCCGCCTTCCAGATGAGCAAATACACAGGAAGAATAAGCATAATTCAAGGTCACACAGTAATTAATTGGAGGCAGAACCAGGACTGGGACGCAGATCTCTATGCAACTGTTTCGTCCAAGATGCTATGCTCTGCAAAGGACAAGAAGGCACAACCCAAGAACGGAGTTTTCCTTTTTTCTTTTCAACCCTTGTTGCCAGGACCGTAGTTTTTAAAAACGTGGCTGGGCGAGGGGGGAAGAGGCAAAGCAGGAACAAGCAACGAACTCGCGAATTCGATCACCTAGACTAGAGCACTTGGAGGCAGAAAGGGAGGGAAATGGGGGGCGAGAGAAAAGATAAATCTTAAAGGCTTCCTGGGGGTCCAGCAGGGGAAGTCAATACTCAATTAAGTGCAGTATTCGGGGTGTCCGTGACAAAACGCCCAGAAACTTGAACCCCTAGCGATACGCAAGGGTGGCAGTCGTGGTGGGGAGTTCAGGGACTCCCGCCTTCCAGCGGACGCTCTCATTCCTTCGGGCTTCCGCTTTCCCCGTCGGTGAAATGGGCACATTGAGCAGGAGCCCCAGCACCGCCGAGGGAGAGCGACGGCCGCGTGGAAACGTGAGAATAATGGGGTCATCTATCCTAAGAAGCGGTGGTGGCCAGCAATAAAGGACCAGGAGCGCGTCCGAGAAGGAAAGAAGACCTAACGAGGAAAGAGCCCGGGTCTGACATGGGGAGGGAGCGGGCTGTAAGCGCCCGTCGGGTTCCCATGGTGGGCCAGACCCGTACTCCCCCGAGAAACCTCTGAAGAGAAGGGGGGCGGTGATGGGAAGGTGGGCTCGCCGCCCCCCAGGCCTCCGCTGGCCTGGGCCGTCCCCCAGAGTTGTCTCCTCACCTTGTCCAACAAGCCGCTGCGGCCACTGCCTGTCCCGCAGCTAGAGCCACCGCCAGCCCCAGTACTGCCTCCGCCGCCACCAGACCTCCCGCCCTGTCCAGCCGCCGCCATCTTGTCTATCTCGGCGTCTCCCTCCCACTCCTACTTGTCCGAAGCCGATTGGCTGGAGCCCACGGCGTGACGTGCCGCGCGGAGCCCATCGGGATCCGTAGTTCGCAGCTGGCTGACGCGAGGTTGCCCTCAGAAGTGGCCGCGGGGCTTGCTGGGATTTGTAGTAGTTAGACGCGCCGGCTGCCGGTTGCTACCCAGAGGGCTGGCCGCCGCGTCGCGGTTACTAAGGAGAAGACTGGGTCGTGGCAGGAGCCACCGTGGAGCGGCTCCGTGATCCCCGTGAGACTCGCAGGCGCGCATCCCGCCTGACCGGGGGGTCGCCCCCTCGAACGCCTCGGAGGCGGAAGCGACGCCGGAGGCCGGTGCGGCTTGAAACTTAGGTTGCGGGAGGGGTTAGCCTCCCCTGTCCCGAAGGCAGTGTTTCCGAAGGGCCGGCGGGAGCTCGTGCTTCATCCTTTCCGAGGCCTGTTAGCACCAGTTATTCTCCCTGGCGGCTGTCCTCTTAGCCGTTAGTGTGTTTTCGTGTGTACTGTCGGAGACTTGTAGAGAACTCACTCACTGACTACTGTCCGCCAGGCAGTGTCCTATGCGCATTGACTTGTTTTCCTATGTAAGGATAGTCGGAATATAATAGTATGTTAGTTTCCGGCGTATAATATAGCGATTCGACATTTACATACCTGACAATGTGATCACCATACAGTCTAGTAATCATCTGTCACTGTGCAAAGTTGTCACAATATTATTGACTATATTCCCCTTCACCTTTTTCACCTATCCCCCCCCAACCCCTCCCCTCTGGCAGCCATCAGTTTCATCTCTATGAATCTGTTTTTATTTTGTTCGTTTTTGTTTTGTTTTTGTTTGTTTTTTAGATTACACATGTAAGTGAAGTCATACTGTATCGGTCTCTGACTTACTTAGCACCTAGGTCCATTCATGACACAAATGGCAAGATTTAATTCTTTATTTAATATATATATCCTATATAATAAAACCCTAATATGCAAATTGACCAAATGGCGAATGACTGATCACTATGATGCACACTGACCACTAAGGGGCAGACACTAAATGCAGGAGTTAAAGAAGGCACACACGGGGGGAGCACCACTCAGCCAGAAGCTGAGCTCACAGCTGGCGAGCACAGCAGTGGTGGCGGTGGCGGGAGCCTCTCTTGCCTCTGCTGCAGGGGGGGAGTAAAGAGTGAGGGGTCCTCCACTGTGAGAGGGATGTCTCACTGCCAGCAGGCGACATCCCCCATCCCCTGAGGGGTCCCAGACTGCGAAAGAGCACAGGCCAGGCTGAAGGAATCCGCCCCCCCCCATGCACCAATTTTGTGCACCAGGCCCCTAGTATAAATATTTTTTAAATGCCAGATGGAAGAATTTTATGGTTTTATTAAACTCAAATACAATGTGACATAAGCTGTCTATTCATTTTCTTCTCTGTGCAGCCTGGCGTTGGGACTGGTGACCCTGGTGGCCAGCTGGGCCGCTCTTTTCACAATGGCTTTGCTGTTGTGAGAGGAAACGTTGGGATCAATCTCTGCAAAGTAAGATTTGCTGGACATCAGCAGCACCCCAAGCTCCTTGACACTGTGAGCCAGTAACGCTCAATAGCCACTGGGCAGCGCGGGCTTTGTTTTCTTGTTGCTCCCATAAGCAGTGTTGGACATCAAGGTCTGGCCCTTAAATCTCCTGTGCACCCTATTGTGCATGCCTCTGGGTGTCTACCAGTTCCGCTTAATTTTGACATAGCTGCCTGACGGGTGATAGATGAGCTTCTTGGTCCTCTTTCTGATGATTGATCGTGGGTTTCATGAGGGGTCTGAGGGCTGCCATGAGGCAGAATAGGAAGTGGCTGCCACCTCTGTAGGCAGCTCTGAAGAAGACAGCTCATTCTTTTTTTATTGCTGAGTAATACTCCATTGTGTGTGTGTGTGTGTGTGTGCGCGCGTGTGCGCCTTCTTTATATCCATTTTGTCCCCTTAACAGCCCTGTCAGGTGAGGAAAATAAGGAACTTACCCAAGGCCACATAGCATGTATCAGAACCTGACTTAGAAGCCAGGTGTTGTTTAACATCGAAACGCATGGTATGTTCCCTCTGCTGCTCTGCTTATATAATTTTAGGATGTAATAGTATTCTAGATGTTTATTAATTGGCATTTTTTTTCCACAAAAGTTTTTGAGCAGCAACATTGCCCAGAACTATATACTAAGGGATACAGGGGGATCAAGACGAATCTGTTTCCTACTCTCGTAGAATTCCTATTCTCGCGACCCAGAGTTATCACATAACAGGATTGTACTATACTGTGCTCTGTTACATTGCATCGCTTGTGTGTTTTTTATTTCCATAAACCCCCAAGTGTCCAAATGACTGAACATATATTTATTGAGTGCTTACTATGTAGCAGTCACTGGGGATATTTTGTTGAATAGAACTGACAAAATACCTGTCTTGGCAAAGCTAACGTTCCTCTGGTAATTATCACTAAATAATATTAGATGAGATTTCCTCATCTCTTTGAAGATGCCCCTGTAGCTTTTTGTTGTTTATCTTTTATAATTTCTCATGACCCAGCTCTAATGTCACCTGCTCTGTGACACCTTCCCCGATCCTTCCTTCTTCCTTCCTCCAGATAGAAGGAAGTACTCCATAGCATTGTGTTCGTGGTTCCGTTTATTTCATTGAACATTCATTGAGCCTCTTCAATGGGCTGTATGAGGTGCTGGTGATAGAGAAATATGTAGGACCCAGGCTTGGCCTTAGAGCGGCTCACAGCCTGGGGTTGGCAGGGGTGGTTGTTTGGAGTGGGGACCAGGCAGTTAAGCAGACCATTATAATATACTTAATGGGGCAGTGTGCCTGCATTAAGAGGCAGGCCTTAGATGTAGCACAGAGAAGGGTCAACCTGAGGAGAAGACATCTGCATGAGCCAGGCAAAGAGGGGCAATGTGTGATAGCCAAAGCAATAAAATAAGCAAATGTATGCAGATGAAAAGCATGTGTGTGTGTGTGTGTGTGTGTGTGTGTGTGTGTGTAGCTGAGAGGCACTACAATTAGACTGATATTTGCTCCTTCAGATGAGACCAGAAGTACTAGTAGCTGAAGCTAACTAGGCAGGTAGCCTCTAAATCTGGAACTTGAACTTTTTCCATCATGCAGGTAAAGTTCCTGTTTCTCTTTGGGTTACTTTCTAAACTATGTGACCTGGGGGTTATGTGCCCTTTCTAGGTCATTAGCTGTAAATCCACACCTTCTCACCTAGTGCTCCACCTAGGGAATTGGAATGTCTATGATTAGTTGTATGCAGGTCTGTACATCCCCCATGAGCATGAGTCTGATTCATTCTTTGTGTTATGTGCATAGCAAATATCTTTTCCCAGATTGTATCTTTCAACATTGTCTTTGCTACTGTTGCTGTGCATAAATTTATTTTGTGTAAATGATCCCATAAACTGATTCTTTCCTTACTGATTTGTGATTTGCACAGCTTATTTAAGCACTCTAGCCACATCCCATTGTCATACAATTATTCTTCTGTTCCACCTTCCCATCTGTGTCTCTGTCTCTATCTCTACATATGTATCAACCTACTTCTGAGCTTTTTAGTCTATGGTATTTTTCTAGGCCCTAGGTGAGACACATTTTGGAGCAGAAGAGTAATAGAAGAATATAATTAAGGAGCAAGGTTAAGAGTTCTGAATGGCAGGCTAAAAAGGAGTGTAATGTCTATTTTACAGGTGAAGAAACACAAAAAAAGGGAAGTCAAGAGACTTTTCCAAAGATCAAAAATCAAGTAAGTACTATGCAGATCAGAAGCAAGGTTCCTATGTTCTATAAGTTACTTGAGCCTTCTCCAACAGTCATCATCTCTAACATTTCCCAGCCAGCTATTCATTCATTCATCCATCCATCCATCTATCTGGCAGATAGGTGTAGTTGGTCACAAGAGAGATTTCCTAAAAGATAGATTGAGTGAATTACTGTTGATCTCTTTCCCCATCTATCCATTCATCTTCCCAACACATTTTTAGTGAGTTCTAGGCTCTGTGCTGGGGTTTGGGATTACATAGGTGATAAGGTATCACAGGCTCCATAGCAGGTGGGAAGTTGGTAAGGGCAGCAAACAATTATAATAAAGTAATAAGTACTACACTAGACGTATGGGTTGTCGTGGGGACACAGAGGAGGGGCCTCCAGTCCTTTTGGGGGTGGTCAAGAATCAGGAAATTCAGAGTGCCTTGTGGTGGACCAAAGAAGATACAACATCACTCATTCATTCCACAAATAATTATGGAATTTGTTATGTGCCAGGTGCTGTGTTAGATGCTGGGGGTAAAGAGATGAATATCATAGATGCTGTCCTTCCTCTGGAGGAGCTTAGAGGAGGAGCTTAGGGAGCTCAGAAATATGTATAAAAACCCTCGGATCCTGAGCTCCTGGCCTGGCACTGAAGGCCCTTCAGGAGCAGACACCACCCTTCCTGCCTAGCCTTATTGTCCAAGACTTGCAAACACACATCCTCTTCCTGGGTCAGATTGTTTCTTTATTGCACCAGGAATGCCGACCACCATGTCCTCAGTCATGTGGCTTTTCTGTTTAGAATGCTTATCTTTCTATCAATAAACTCAATGCATCCCTCAAATCTTATCCAATTCAAATTCCATTATTTGCCTATCATCTTGCTGAAAAATGGGAGCCCCCCTCTCCCCTGAACTCTGTTAAAACAGAGAACATTTCTAGTGAGCACTTAACGTGTGCCAGGCACTACCTTTCTAACTTGATCCTTTTCCCTTTCTATTAAGGTAGGTGTTATTACCCACATTTTGCAGGTGAGGAACAGGCTTAGAGGGATAGAGTAACTTTCCCACTCATGGAGCGAGGAAAATCATAGCCAGTATTCAAACCAGGTCTGCCTGAGTCCAAAGGTGATGCTCTTGCTGGGTTAGGATTGATCTGAACTAAAAAAAAAAAAAACACACAAAAAAACAAAAACCCCAAGGCTTTGTCTCCCTCTTCCTTTAACACCCATTTCTGAAGCAGGGCAGTGGGCCTTCAGGCCCTCAGAGATGGGGTGTGATACTGTGTGGTGGCCCTGCTGGGCTCACAGGCTGGGCTGGGATGAGAGAGCAATGCTGCGCCTTCTCACTTTTCTACTTCCTCTTTTTCCTTGCTTTGCTCTCAGGGCGATGGCCTCCTCAGGAATCTACAAGCTGGATGATGGGAAGCCTTACCTGAACAACTGCTTTCCAGCCAAAAATCTGCTTCGGAAACCGGAGGAAGGTCAGGTGACTTCTCCAATTGCTACCTTTGCCTCACAGCCAGCTCCCACTTTAGAATGTCTCTCATGTCCGTTTCTTTCTCTCCAGCCCCTTGACTTCTGTTCCCTGCCCCACCTATTCCCATCCCTTCCAGTCCATCCTCCCCAGCAGCCTCCGGGAGCCTTCTAAAGTGCATGTCTTATCATTGTGTTCCCTTCTGTTCAGTGACTTCCCATTGCTGGCTTCTGCACCTGCTCTTTTGTCTTCAGAGTCTAACCTCCCATTATCCTTTGTCCAGCCCCATTCCTTTATTTATGCCCTATTCCATAGTGCTCTCATTTCACAGAGATTTTTTAAAAATATATATTTTATTGATTCTTTTACAGAGAGGAAGGGAGAGGGATAGTTAGTTAGAAACATCGATGAGAGAGAAACATCAATCAGCTGCCTCCTGTACACCTCCTACTGGGGATGTGCCCGCAACCAAGATACATGCCCTTGACCAGAATCGAACCTGGGACCTTTCAGTCCGCAGTCCGACGCTGTATCCACTGAGCCAAACCGGTTAGGGCCACATAGCTTTTTTTATTTGCCCAGGATGTTCCAGCCCTCATTCCAGTTATCCAAATTCTCCCCATCCACGAAGCCCAGCTCTTCTCCCACTTCTCCCACATGTAGTTCCCACAGTGCCCACCCTCTCTGGCGAGCCATCTTCCTCTCTCTGTTTCCTGTTTAATGATTAATTGTATTCTGCCAAGCTCCTAAGTAAAATGGCTTAAACTCGACTCTGCTAAGTAGTTTTTCAAACGTTTATCTAGTTAAAAACACCGCTGTGGCAGAGACTCCTCACAACACGAGCAGAGCCATGCTGGTGGAACCCTGCCAAAGAAGTGTGGCTTCACTGGGTTGGATTTGTTGCTCTGAAAGAGTAGAGCAAGGAGGAGTACCCCTAATTTACTCTACATGAAGTGACTTGCCGGCCACTCTGTGCATTGCATTTTGGAAGAACCATCTTCTCCTGTCTGTCTTCCACACTTCTCTAGAGTGATTTCATTTTTTACATAGAGACCTTCTCTGGCTCCTACCTGTTTAAAACCCTGCCATGGAATCCTCAGTATGAAATCGTGGTTTTATGCCCATACCCTCTCACACACACACAGAGAGAGAGATGGATAGATAGAGAAGTAAATATAGTTAGATGTATCTGCATGTGTTAGTATATGTGTGTATATTTCCTAGTCCACTGAGAGCAGTGATACCTCAGTCATGAAGTGAGTACTGGTACCTACATTGTGGTTTCTAAATACTATTCTCCAATAAAAGAAGCCAGGGCTCCTCAGAGAACAAGTTGTTTCTAGGGCTGGGACAGGGAAAATACAAATTGAGCCTAGAACATCATGTGGTGCCAGAAAGTAAAGAAGTGGTCAGAAAAGTGATAGGTTCATGTCAAAAGGATGTAAGAGCCAACTTAAAGGAGTTTCCAATAGCCAAAGCTGGGACAGTCTGAGCAACAAAATAGATAAAGGTAGATTTGGGTTATAAACCATTGAATAAATATCCATCAGCCCATATTTTATATATATACTAGAGGCCTGGTGCACAAAATTTGTGCACGGGGGCGGGGTGTCCCTCACCCCGGCCTGCGCCCTCTCACAGTCCGGGAGCCCTTGGGGAATGTCCAAATGCTGTGGAGGTGGGAGAGGCTTCCGCCACTGCCACTGAGCAGCGCTCCCCCTGTGGGAGCGAACTGACCCCCAGGGGCCAGCTCCTGCATTGAGCATCTGCTCCCTGGTGGTCAGTGCACATCATAGCGACCTGTCGTTCTGCTGTCGGGCTGAAACTGGCTTTGTGACATCCCCCAAGGGGTCCCAGATTGCAAAAGGGTGCAGGCCAGGCCAAGGGACCCTACCAGTACACAATGGGGGCCGGGGAGGGACATGGGAGGTTGGCCAGCCAGGGAGGGATCATGGGAGAGCATATCTGGCCCATCTTGCTCAGTCCCAATTGGCCAGACCCCAGCAGCAAGCTAACCTACTGGTCGGAGCATCTGCCCTCTGGTGGTCATTGCACATCATAGCAACTGGTGGACTGCCTGTTCCCTGGTGGTCAGTGCATGTCATAGCAAGTGGTTGAGCGGCCTTAGCATATCATTAGCATATTATGCTTTGATTGGTTGAATGGCTGACCGGACACTTAGCATATTAGGCTTTTATTATATAGGATGTATATACTAGTATACACATATATATGTATGTATACATACATACACATATCATCTACACTAATAAAAGACAAAGATGCTAATTGATCGTACCTTCGCTATGCCCTAAGCCACGCCCACCAGCCAATCAGAGCGACTATATGCAAATTAACCCAACCAAGATGGCAGCCAGCAGCCATGGAGCTGGAGCAAGCAGGAGGCTTGGTTGCCCGGGTGATGGAGGAAGCCAAGCTTCCCGCCTGTCCTGAGCCAGCTGTGGCCTCCGCTCCTTCCAATGAAGTTTGAATTATAGAAGACAAATAAATCCTAGATACCTGCTTCCAGCCAGGCTCCACTGGGAGCTTGGGTGGCTGGGGGCAGTGGCCAGTCTACAAACAGCCATCAGCCCCTCACCCAGGCTGGCCAGGCACTCCTATATAATAAAAGGGTAATATGCAGCAGAACGACTGGGAATGACTGTCACTATGACACACACTGACCACCAGGGGGCAGATGCTCAATGCAGGAGCTGCCCTCTGGTGGTCAGTGCGCTCCCACAGGGGGAGCTCTGCTCAGCCACAAGCCAGGCTGATGGCTGCCAGTACAGCAGTGGTGGTGGGTGCCTCCCCCGCCTCCTCAGCAGTGCTAAGAATGTCCGACTGCAGCTTAGGCCTGCTTCCCACTGGCAAGTGGACATCACCCGAGGGCTCCTGGGTTGCCAGAGGGATGTCTGACTGCCAGCTTAAGTCCAATCCCCCAGGGAGCGAGCCTAAGCCAGCAGGCGGTCATCCCCCATGGGGTCCCAGACTGCGAGAGGGCACAGGCCGGGCTGAGGGACTCCCCCCTCCCCCAGAGTGCACAAATTTTTGTGTACCAGGCCTCTAGTACATATATATATATTCTTATATAATAAAAGCCTAATATGCTAAGTGTTCGACTGTTCGTTTGACTGTTCGACCAGTCGCTATGATGCACACTGACCACCAGGGGGCAGACGTTCCGACCAGTAGGTTAGCTTGCTGCTGGGGTCCGGTGGATCGGGACTGGGCGAGATAGGCTGGACACCCCCTGGAGCCTTCCCGTGGTCCTTCCCTGGCCCCAATTGTGCACTGGTGGGGTCCCTCGGCCTGGCCTGCACTAGGCCTCTGGTGGTCAGTGTGCATCATAGCGATGTTCATTATAGGCATACACACATATATACACATTACATATTTAAAGGAATAGACTTATAAAATGATGGACTGGCAAGTCTGAAATCTATAGGGCAGGCAGGCTGAAAACTTCAGGAAGAGCTGATGCTGCAGTCTTAAGGCAAAATTCTTTTTCCTCTGGGAAACCTCAGCTTTTGCTTTTAAGTTCTTTCAGCTGATTGGTCGAGGCCCATGCACATTATCAAGGATGGTCTCCTTTACTTAAAGTCAACTGATTGTAGATGGTAGCCACATCTACAAAATACCTTCACAGCAATACCTAGATTAGTGTTTGATTGAATAACTTCTTACTATACTCTAGCCAAGTTGAAACATAAAATTAACCATCACAGATGCTAGAATTAGGGGGTCAAAAAATTTGATGAGAAACAGATATTTGCATAGTCTCAAGCTATCTTTATTAATTGCAAAGAGAAAAATAGTAACTTTTCAGTAGAGAAACTATGCTGACACCACCTTATCCAAGTGATCAATCTTAACATCACCAGTCATAAGACATATTAACATCATGTACTCCCTCTTCTGATGTGCTGACAAAGGCACAGCATCACTTCGGTGGTAGTTTTGTCAAAGTGCAAAAGCCTTAGTCTCATTATGGGAACGCATCAAACAAATTCAAATTGAGGGACATGTCACAAAATAATTGACTGGTATTCTTCAGAAGGGTCAAAATCACTGAAGGAAAAAGGAAGACGGAAGAACTGTCACAAAATTGGGGAAAACTAAGGAGACATAACAACTAAATGAAATATGAGATTCTAGATTGAATCCTGGAACAGAAATAGGACATCAGTGAGAAAACTGGTGATATTCAAAGAAGGGTTATTAAGATTAGTTACTAATATAATACCAGTGTTAATTTCTTGGTTTCAATCATTGTATTATGACTAAATAAGACGTTAGCGAAACTGGATGAAAGCTGTACAGGAACTCTGTACTATTTTTACAACTTTCTGGGAGTCTAAAATTATCTCAAAATGAAAAATGATGAGGGGGAAAAAAATCCTTCCCATAGATACTATTTCTGCCCTAAGCTTACCCCGTTATAACCCACGCTCTTTTTCTAGTTCTCAAGACCCTTTCTGATCTGACTCTGCTCACCTCCCAGCCTCATCTTTCTTCCCTCATGTTTATCTCCTGACACACTCTGGGCCTTCCTTCCTAGCTGTGTTGGGCGTTTTGGCATCAACTCAGACTGGAGTCTCCAGGAGTCAGGGCTGTTGGGATAAAGGACAAAGGTCCATGCCTCAATGGGGACAGCTTTGGGAAATGGAGTGCTTGAACTTTCAGGCCCAGAATGGGAATGGGAACTGGCTCACACCAGCCATGGGCCAGGAGCTGCATCCAAGAGGCAGGATTGGCAGCATTGAGCTAGGGCAGTGGTCGGCAAACTGCGGCTCGCGAGCCACATGTGGCTCTTTGGCCCCTTGAGTGTGGCTCTTCCACAAAATACCACGTAAAAAACTTCGTGGCCTATGCGCAGAAGTTGGTATTTTGTGGAAGAGCCACACTCAAGGGGCCAAAGAGCTGCATGTGGCTCGCGAGCCGCAGTTTGCCGACCACTGAGCTAGGGCAACCCCCCGGGTAGGGAGCCGGTGGTCAAAGGCGTCAAGCTCGTTCCCGTAGCTCCATGCTGTTCTTCTGTGTGGTCCCAATCATTTTTTAAAAAAATATTTTTATTGATTTCAGAGAGGAAAGAAGAGGGAGAGACAGATAGAAACATCAATGATGAGAGTGGTTGCCTCCTGCAAGCCCCCCACTGGGGATCAAGCCCACAACCTGGGCATGTGCCCTTAACTGGAATGGAACCTGGGACCTTTCAGTTCGCAAGCCAACGCTCTATCCACTGAGCCAAACCGACTAGGTCTGGTCCCAATTTTTTATACCTCTGGGTACTTGTGCTCTTCCCTTTGCCCAGACTGCCTGGTTTTTTCATCTCCACCCAGTCAACTTTCAACTTACTAGATGTAGCTCATACCTTGGGCTGGTAGCTCCCATCTTTGGGCTTCCGTAACTATAGATAGATAGATAGATAGATAGATAGATAGATAGATAGATAGATTAGTTACTTTGAGTCAGGGCCTCTATCTTATTCATCTCCATAGCCCCAGCTCCCAGCACAAAGTAGATGCTCAGGAAAAGTCTGAATGGATGATTATGGGTGGGAGCTGTGGCTCATGGTTCATTTAGCAACACTCACAGTGTGGTAAGCTTGTTGCAGGCCTTGGGAATATTGACATGAATAAGTAAAGTCTATACTCTGTGGAACTACCTCTCTAGAGAGCAAGAAAGACAATAAATAAGTGAACAAATAAAATAATTACAGATTGCCATGAATGTCTTGCAGTAAAAAAAATTGCTGATGGAGAGAATAGATTCTAGAATGTTGTCATGATTTTTTTTTAATCTTCAGCCAAGGATATTTTTTTCATTGATCTTTAGGAAGGAAGGCACGGTAGGTGGGAGAAAGAGAGAGAGAAAAAAACATCCATGTGAGAGAGACATGTCGATTGGTTGCCTCCTGCATGTGCCCCAGCCACACCCTTGACTGGGAATTGAACCTACCACCCTTTGGTCTATGGGCCAACACTCCAACCACTGAGTAAATGGGCCGGGGCATGATTTTTAAGTGAGTTTACTAGTAAACCTCACCTCCTCCTCCTCCTTCTCCTCCTCTTCCTCCTCCTCCTTCTTCTCACATTTATTCATTTTATGTTCTTCTTTTTTTTACATCCATTTTCTAGTTCTTTCTGCAGTGAACTTGTGTTATTGGTGTGTGTGTGTGTGTGTGTGTGTGTGTGTGTGTATGTTTTAATGACAGCTGTTCTATCATTTTCTTATCCTGAGCCTCGGAAGCATTTTCCCCTATAATGATGGGGTCCTGGGTAACGTCTGGGAAGATGGAGCCCGTTAAACGATGCCACACATTGAGCTTTACCCAAGAGACGACAAATGGGCCAGTAACTAGCCGGCATAGGAAAGAATGATCAGCTCTGCTGAGGGGAGCCCGTAAGGGTTTTACAGAACAGGAAATACTTGATCTGGGGTCTTGAAGAACAATTAGAGTTTAAAGGCAAAAATGTGGAGGAAGGAATTAGGCAACTCATTTCATCTCTTTGAGTCTTCACCTTTTCATCTGTGAAATGGGGCAGTACCATATCTTCACTGGGTTTGGGGGCCAATTAATTGAGATAATTATGTAGACATCTTCTCCCTAACCCCCATCGCCAGTAGCAGTACAGTATCTGGTGCATATTAGGTAATGAGAAGCCTTTTTGGTTTTAGTATTTTAGATAAATAATCTTAAGTACACTAGCTGTGGCTTTGAAAGAGTTTGCTCCTCACTGTTCTGATCTTCTCAACAGGCCGAGGACATTGGTTAGTGGCTCGAAAAAACCTCAAGAAGAAGCCCAAGGGAAGTGCGGTTGAGGCACCACCTGAAGGTCAGAAAAGCCAGAAGGTTTCTTTTGAGACCAAAGGGAAGAAAAAGTCTCAAAGGAAAAACCAAGCAGACATTCCTGAACACGTGCTGGACCAGGATTTTCTGGTGAGAGTAAATGCATCCTGGAATGGCTGGCAATATCAGCTGGTGGCTGTCCTGGCTGCTCCGCTCTACAACTACCCCACCCCACCCCAGACTTTTAGAGGGGCAGATTGAGTACAGCCAGGATGGTGAAGGGACCCGAAGCTTTATGTGTAAAGCTTTCTTTACACCTTGTGAGATTTATCCCTATTTTGTTGTTGCCATTGTGCAGATGGGAAATCTGAGGCCTGAGGGCTAATTTGCCTTGGCCAAGGTAAAGTATGGCTAGTAATTAGAACTCGGGTCTGCTCAGGGTTAGAACTCTGGTTCATGACTCTGAAGCCTGTGCCTGTACATTCTATCAGGTAAAAATTCTTAATTGAGTTGGGGAGGCAACTTAAATGAGTAAATCAAGGGGAACAGTAAATTGAAAATCCCATTCCAGTACCTAGTAGGGTGTAGCGATTCCTGCTCTGCTCTGGGGAGATCTCTCTAGGAGCAGCGGGGCTTGGGGAGCTCTATCTACACTCCTCAACCTCTATCCTATGGGTATAGTGTCTGGCTGACGACCAGGAGAGACGACCAGATATCACCCAGTGCCTGGGGCAGGCTTTCCAAAGAGGGCTGGGTTGCTGTGTTGCAGACCAGCAGGTAATTTCACGTCTGCTCTGTGCAATGCCTCAGTGCTTTGAGAGGGAACTATGAGAACTGGGCTGTGCTCAATATTAAAGCGCAGTCCAGTTCTCATAGTTCCCTACGAAGAACTCTCTGGCAGCCTGCTTTGTTCTAGGCTCTCTTGTGGATCTCAAGAGATGGGTTTCTGCACAGATCAGATGTTGAAAGAGAGCTTTGAGGGGATAGGTAGTTGAATCTCACCTCAAGTGGTGAGGTGTAAGCTTTCCACAGAGTCCTATGGAATTTCTTTCATGATTTTGTTCACTTCTCATTGAGGGTGGGAAGGACTGAAACAGCAGTACTGAGGAAGGGCAGAAACACTTCTCATTGTGGTCTTTTCCCTTTTGTTTCCAGCAACATATAAGGTCCACATTAATCGAGATGGCTTCTTATCCATGTTGCCACTCTGGATAGCATCTAGTGACTGCCTCCCTAGCCTTCTCTTGTTTTTCTTCCTCTCAAAAGCACCTTGCTTTTTCCTGTCTTGATAGCATTCACAGCCCCTGCCACCCACTTTCATGAGACCAACTCCTACTTAGCTCTTAGGTCTCAGTTGAACTATTATTTCCTTCAGTAAATATGGCCTCACTTCCACCTTCTATAATTGTTTCCCTTAGCATCTTGAATTTCTCATTTAAAATATTTATCACATAAAAACTTTCTTGCTATTTGGCTTCCATGCACTTGAAAGTTGCATGAAGACATGGAATATTTCTGTTTTTCCTTTATTATCTTCCCATTGCCTAGTTCCATGTCTAAACATAAAAGACATCATAAATAAATGATTAACAGAAAAAAGGAATAATGCTCAGTTAAACAGAAATAGAAGCTCCAAAGTTGAACTTTTCTTCCAACCTTTTAGTGTTGAGGGGCAACATATGGTAGTCAAAAAAGCACAACGTTTAGTGATGACAGATTTGGGTTTAAATCATAGATTTCTCACTAGCTCTTAGTCTTATTTTTCTCATTTTAAAGGGGTATAATAATAGTTAAGATTAGAAGAAAGTTTGTTGATATATTTAGCATAATGCATGGCCCAACATAGTGATTAATAAATATTCAGTGAATGAATGGATGGATGGATGGATGGATGAATGAATGAACAAATGAATAAATTATGACAAATGTATCATATTGGTAAAGCCCCAGAAATATAGATTTTTTTAGAACCAGGTAGAGAAAACAAAGCCAAAAAGACAGAGAAGGAACAGAGAGGAAGGAATCCTCCTAAGAACCCCATAAAGTCAATGTTACTATCCCCATCTTACAGATGGGGAACTGAGAGGTGGAAAAGCTGAGATGGCAGCTTCGTTCTGAACAACTTCAAAGCCCATGCTCTTCCCACTGTGCCAGGCTGCCTTCCTCAGCAGGAAGTCATTTGTTGCCCTGGCCAATTAGATAAACTTTGTTGGGACCTTAAGAGTTGACTCTCTGCACTGTGTTCCAGCTGAAGCACCACTGTGTGATGAGCCCGTCAGAACTGTGCACCGTTAACGTGAGCGGCCTGAAGTTCTCTAAGGTGAGGCCAGCCAGCAGGGATGTAATTGGGGTGAGCCACTCCTGAGGTGGCCCCTGGCTATTTGTCCATTGGACCTCCTGAGTCCCTGGAGCATGGGGATCTGGTCACAAGGGAAGGGGAGGGTCAGGCAAGGACTCTGGGTGGAAACAACATTAAGACACAATCTTCTGTTCTAAGTTTGGTCTTATCATGTCCCATGTGAGGTGAATGAAAGGAAATAGCCTTGTAGAAGTGTGTTTGAATTGGCCATAGAATTCTGTTGGGACATGGTTCATTGTGTGACAGCGTTCCCATCAAAAGAGCTTACAGGAGAAGTTTCTGTCAGGTTTCAGTGCCAGAAGTGGTAATGTTTCCCTCAAGATGCTGTTGTTTTTTTTTAACTTATAGATACTGTGACTCACGTAATGAATCCTGTTTCTTTCTTTGCATTGGCTAATAGGTATCTCAGAGCCAAATGTGTGGCCTACCATTAGCCAATGTATATACAGGATATTATGGCATGCATTTTTGTTTGTAGATCTTCCATGGCATACAAAGAGAGATTGCTTATATAATACTATACAGCAATTGAAGTGAATGAACTAGAACTACATGTAGCAACACAAGTAAATCTCAAAAACATAGTATTGAGCAAGAAAGGCAGGTTGCAGAATATCTACAGTAAGATTGCATTCAATATAGTTTTAAAAACATGTAAATAATACTATATATAGTTTATGGATACATATGTAATTTGTAATACAAGTATGGGGATGGTAGAGATGGGCTCAGACACATTTGTGGGGGGGGGGAGAAGAATGTGATTAGGAGGGATATGAAGGGAGGGGCAACTCTGAAATGTTTTTCTTTAAAGAAATTTGAAGCAAAGACAGCAAAATATTCAGATTTATTAAAGCTGGATAGTGGTTACATGGGTCTTCAGAGTATCATTCACTGTACTTTTCTGAACATTCTTTTGAAATGCCTTTCTGCAGGCTAAGGAAAAGGACTTCAAGAATTTCAATTCCGTGATTTATATCAATGCCTCAGAAAACTTGCTACCTCTAGGTGAGCTTTTTCTGCCTGAAAACTGTCTTCTGCCTCTTGGCCGGCACAGCCAGTCACTCAAGTTAGAACTTGCCTGTCAGTCCATCTGTGACTGGCCACTCATCTATTTTTTGTAGTACAGTAAGCTGGGTGCTGGAGAACGCACAGATCTGGATTGTAACCCAGAGTAGGCACTACTACTGAGAACATTTTTCTGTGAGCTGTTGCTTCTCTATGTGTAAATGGAGATAATTTGCTTCCTTTTTCCTCTCCGAGACAAGATGCCTGGTAGGCTCAGATGAGATGGGTCTATAAAGATGTTTTTGAGCCAGTAAGAGCTCCTATTGGAACATAAAGCCTTCTTATTTATTTAGCAAATCCACAGCGACCCCTGCTGGATGTCAGGACTGTGTGAATGCTTGGCTTTTAGAAATGAATGCAGCCAAGTTCTATTTTGCTGAGTCTTAGTTTAGTGGTAGAGATGGGCTCAGACACAGTTATCGCAGAATACAGTAAATGCAGTGATAGAGGGAATCACAAAAGGCTATGCGAGAATATAAGCAAGACATCAAAGGCCAGAGTGTCTGGAGATACTTCTGAGAAGAGGAGCACCTAACCGAGAGATAAAAAAATGAATAGAAGAGACTCAGGAATTAGAAGGTAAGGCTGACCGAGCAGACGTGGACGGCAATACCTGATCAGGGTCCCTGAGGAAGCTTTGTATGTCTGCAAGGGATGCAGGTAGTAGAGAAGAGAAACTAGAAAGCTTGGTAGGGCGGAGATTATCAAGGGCCCCTGAGTGGCTTGGACTTAATCCTGCAGGCAGGGAGAGCCTTGGTCAGCTTTTAAATAGAGAGGCTCAGTGGTGGTTCTGAGGAGGGTGGATTATAAGAGAAGAAGAAGGTGGAGATCGGGAAACCGGGGAGGTGGTTTTATTTTTCCAAGGGAGGGGAGGTGAGACCTGAATCAGGGCCATGGCATTAAGGATAATAGGGGTTAAGATAAAAAGATTCAGGAGGAGGCAGAGATAACAGGACTTGGTAACTAGTGGGCATCTGGAGAGAGGGAGGATCAAGAGGATTCACTGAGACAGAGAGCACTAGAGGAGAGGCAGGTTCGGGAAGAAATAGGATGAGTTCCGTCTGAATGCGTTGTTTGAGGAGTGTTTTTAAAGAAGCATGTGATGAAGTCCCTGCCCTTGAGGAAACAGTGTAGTCTGTCAGGAACATGGGCTTGAATACAAAGGCCAACAGGCATATGAAAAGATGCTCAACCTCACTAATAATTAAAACAGCATCAAAATACTATTTTCTACTTATCAAATGCTGGCAAAAAAATGAGGACTGACGGCAGTTGGACCACATTAGTAGGGAAATGGATACTGTACTCTCGAATTCAACAGGCAGAAGTGTAATAAATTGGTGCAACATCTTCGGAAGGCAATTTGACAGTTTCTCTTAAAACAGTCATTGCCTTTCATCTAGTTGCTCCACTTCCAGGAATTTATTCTACAGAAACACACTTGTACAGGATGTTCGTTGGAAATATCCTGAAATATCTACTTTTTAAAATTTAGGCTTTACTGAACATTCTGACTTACAAAACCACCATAGGCCACATTTGACACCGGGTTCACTTAGAAGGATCTAAGTAATTCCACACAGCCACACACATCACCAGTTCCTCCTCAGCGAAGGCCTCATAGCATTTCGTGTAGCAGTCCATGTAACCATCTGTGAGTCATCTGTGGCCACCAGGTCAGGTCCAAGACAATGAAACTCTCATTGGGTGGATGTAGGAGCCATTCTGGCTTAAAAACGTCATTTCCCACTGGAACAAATAGCCACTGTAATACTCCGTGGACATAGCTCCTAGAGTTTCTGCAAAGGACATGTCCAATTATAGGAGTCACCACACACAGGGAAGCCCAAAGTTTGGTGTCGCCACCAGGTATTTATTGTCCATTTATAGTTTCTCTTAGTCCAGATGTGATTTTTATCACCGCGATATTGCTCAGTAACATGGTTATCATACCATTTGTTCCAGGTTACAGGGGCACAGACTAGAAAGTTAACCCAAGGTCCAGTTGTCATGCAGAAGGGGAAGTGTTTTTACCTTTTATCCAGGTAGCCTAAAAGCTGTCAATAGGGGAATGGTTAAATAAACTAGGGCATGTCTATATTGTAGAACATAATTTAGACATTATGCAGATCTATAGTTTTGACATGGAGTAGTCCTTAAGTCATATTGTTAAGGGGGAAAACAGCAAGTCATAGTACAGTGTGAATGGTATAATTCCATTTCTGTAAAAAAGAAGTGTGTGTGTGTGTGTGTGTGTGTGTGTTTCAGGAGACACATGAGAAAAAGTCTGGAATATATACATGAAACTTTCAATAGTTATCTCAGTATTGAGATTAAAGGAAACTATTATTTTCTGTGTTTTTTACTTTTTTGGTGGACATGTTTTACTTGTATGATCAGAAATTATTATTTTTATTTTATATTTTATTATAATGTTTAAAATGGGCTTTGGAGTTAGGCAGTCTTAGAGTCAACTTTTGGCCCTTCACTTACCAGAAATTCTATTTTAGCAAATCACTTAGCCTAGCTGAGCCTCTCATTCTTCAGCTAGTTTTCAGGATTGTTAGAGACTTAGAGGTCATGCATCTAAAGCACCTTACCCAGCGCCTGGCCCAACCCCTGGGGAACCCAGTAAACGACCACTGTTAATATCGTTATCTTAAGTCCTTCACCAGCTGAAGATTCTCTTTCTCCTCCACCCCTTATAGAGGCATTTCAGACGTTTCCAGCCTTAAGGGAACTGGAGCTTGCGTTTAACGGAGTCAAAAAAATCCACGTGAAACATGGAGACTTTAAGTTCTTGGAAGTAAGTTGGAGGTAGGGAGTTTTTGGTGCCCACCTGTCTTCCTGTAAGGAATGGGTGTAGCGGTCTCTCTTGCCTGCTTACAACTGTTGGGAAGGGGCTTTCTGGGCCTTGAAAGCCAGACCCCTGCTTCAGGGCAGTCCTCTGGGGAGGGTAGTGGGGTTGATGGTAGTGATGGGGGTAATGGGATTGGTGGTGGTGGTGGTGGCAGCAGTAGCAAATAGATGAGAATATATTATTCCTATGGCCATGGTGCAGGGCCCTGGAAAATAATTGCCAAAGATCAGATCCAAAGGGGTCTGCAGAAAAGTGAGTTTAAACAGAGTATTAAAGGAAGGAGAGCTTGAGGGGGGTCCTGGGTCCAGTGGGGGTTAAGTGCTAGGTACAGCAGATTGGACCAGCTGAACTAGAGGCATGTGGACGATACCACAGACCACCCTGGTGTGAGTGAGCCAGATTGGTTCCATCGGGCTTGGACAAGGCTGGCTATAGGCCTAGTCCACATGAAGTAAAATAGGACTTCTATCAGATCTATAGCAGGCTCTTTACACTTGAACATCCACAGCTGTTCTCTAAACTCCAGATTCAAAAATACAGAAAAATTAGCTTGCATTCTTGGCTCTCTCCTAAATTAAATTTCCTGTAGTCATGCATTTTCTATGCGTGTTCTTGTACTTCAAGTTGATCATCTCTTCAACTTCATGAAAACTTTAGTGCCACTTTTCACAAAGAAACAGAGCTTTTGTCACTGCCTGAGACTCAGTGTATACTTGGAGAGCTGGAGCGAGGTGTGGGGCTGGGCATCTGGCCAGGCTCCCTTGCTGAATAATGAACTCTTCCCCACACACTGGCCTTGTAGCAGAAGTGTTTCCGATTCACACCTCAGCAAAATGTCTGTATGTCATGAACCTTGGGGTTGACCCCAAATACTTGGTAACTTAAATTATTTAATCTGCAAACATCAGTGGTCAGCCTTTCTTCACAAAAGCCCCCACTTAATCTGGGGAAGGGGTGGGGTGGCAGCAAGAAAAGACCTTCCACAGAGTGAATTTTTTAGGAAGTTGATGTCCTTTATATGTCAAAGTTTTGACTGTTTGGGATGGCAGTCCTCCTAAAATGGATTATATACAGTTATATCCTTGCATTTTTAAAGCATGCCATACTGAATGTACTGGTACCTCCTCTCTGCGTTTTCAAGTTATACTAAGGATAACAGGGATTTCTATGATTGAGAACAGGAGTGGTCCTCAGACTTGTCCTAAAAGTCCAATAAAACAGAGAGAGTAAGTTTACAACAACTGATGCAATTGTGTGTGCTATGTGAAAAACATCTTACACTAGATTTTAGTATAGATAGTGGGAAACAGGTTCCAGGTGCTCTAGAGCTACAGGGAACCATTACCCCGACCTACAGGCCCGTGAGCTTCTTATGAACTTCCATTTATTCATTGACATGTTTTACTTGTATGATCAGAAATTATTATTTTTATTTTATATTTTATTATAATGTTTAAAATGGGCTTTGGAGTTAGGCAGTCTTAGAGTCAACTTTTGGCCCTTCACTTACCAGAAATTCTATTTTAGCAAATCACTTAACCTAGCTGAACCTCTCATTCTTCAGCTAGTTTTCAGGATTGTTAGAGACTTAGAGGTCATGCATGTAAAGCACCGTACCCAGCGCTTGGCCCAACCCCTGGGGAACCCAGTAAACGACCACTGTTAATATCGTTATCTTAAGTCCTTCACCAGCTGAAGATTCTCTTTCTCCTCCACCCCTTATAGAGGCATTTCAGACGTTTCCAGCCTTAAGGGAACTGGAGCTTGCGTTTAACGGAGTCAAAAAAATCCACGTGAAACATGGAGACTTTAAGTTCTTGGAAGTAAGTTGGAGGTAGGGAGTTTTTGGTGCCCACCTGTCTTCCTGTAAGGAATGGGTGTAGCGGTCTCTCTTGCCTGCTTACAACTGTTGGGAAGGGGCTTTCTGGGCCTTGAAAGCCAGACCCCTGCTTCAGGGCAGTCCTCTGGGGAGGGTAGTGGGGTTGATGGTAGTGATGGGGGTAATGGGATTGGTGGTGGTGGTGGTGGCAGCAGTAGCAAATAGATGAGAATATATTATTCCTATGGCCATGGTGCAGGGCCCTGGAAAATAATTGCCAAAGATCAGATCCAAAGGGGTCTGCAGAAAAGTGAGTTTAAACAGAGTATTAAAGGAAGGAGAGCTTGAGGGGGGTCCTGGATCCAGTGGGGGTTAAGTGCTAGGTACAGCAGATTGGACCAGCTGAACTAGAGGCATGTGGACGATACCACAGACCACCCTGGTGTGAGTGAGCCAGATTGGTTCCATCGGGCTTGGACAAGGCTGGCTATAGGCCTAGTCCACATGAAGTAAAATAGAACTTCTATCAGATCTATAGCAGGCTCTTTACACTTGAACATCCACAGCTGTTCTCTAAACTCCAGATTCAAAAATACAGAAAAATTAGCTTGCATTCTTGGCTCTCTCCTAAATTAAATTTCCTGTAGTCATGCATTTTCTATGCGTGTTCTTGTACTTCAAGTTGATCATCTCTTCAACTTCATGAAAACTTTAGTGCCACTTTTCACAAAGAAACAGAGCTTTTGTCACTGCCTGAGACTCAGTGTATACTTGGAGAGCTGGAGCGAGGTGTGGGGCTGGGCATCTGGCCAGGCTCCCTTGCTGAATAATGAACTCTTCCCCACACACTGGCCTTGTAGCAGAAGTGTTTCCGATTCACACCTCAGCAAAATGTCTGTATGTCATGAACCTTGGGGTTGACCCCAAATACTTGGTAACTTAAATTATTTAATCTGCAAACATCAGTGGTCAGCCTTTCTTCACAAAAGCCCCCACTTAATCTGGGGAAGGGGTGGGGTGGCAGCAAGAAAAGACCTTCCACAGAGTGAATATTTTAGGAAGTTGATGTCCTTTATATGTCAAAGTTTTGACTGTTTGGGATGGCAGTCCTCCTAAAATGGATTATATACAGTTATATCCTTGCATTCTTAAAGCATGCCATACTGAATGTACTGGTACCTCCTCTCTGTGTTTTCAAGTTATATTGAGGATAACAGGGATTTCTATGATTGAGAACAGGAGTGGTCCTCAGACTTGTCCTAAAAGTCCAATAAAACAGAGAGAGTAAGTTTACAACAACTGATGCAATTGTGTGTGCTATGTGAAAAACATCTTACACTAGATTTTAGTATAGATAGTGGGAAACAGGTTCCAGGTGCTCTAGAGCTACAGGGAACCATTACCCCGACCTACAGGCCCGTGAGCTTCTTATGAACTTCCATTTATTCATTATTTTACTTTTAAAAAGGTAGTTACTGAGCTCCTTCAAGTCATGCATGGTGCCAGGCATCTTCGTTTTCTTACACCTACTATTTTAAACCCCTATTTCAAGTGCCAATGGGCCATGGGGAGGGGACATGACTATGGGCTCTGACCCCACAGCCGACTAGCTTGGCTCTACGGGTTGATCATGACTGACTTCTTGGAGGCTCTACTTTATAGTTTGACTAGAGGTCCGATGCACAAAAATTTGTGCAAGAGTAAGCCTTTCTTCCCCCATCTGCCGACACTGGCTGCCCTCCGACGCTTGGGACCTGGGCTTTCCTCCTTTGGCCGCCGGCAGGCACCTGGGACCCTGGCTGGCTTCCTCCAGGCCCCGGCTTCTTCAGGAAGGACGTCTGGAAAGACGTCTGGAAGACATCTGGTCTAATTAGCATATTACCCTTTTATTATTATAGATAGCTTCTGATGGATTGTGTTTATCCAGCAGACCCAGCCTTACCCAAGGGAATTTATTTACATAATAGAGTAGACCAAAGTCATGATGCAGAGTATAAATGAAAAGACCAAATCTCTTGGCCAGTCATTCAGTTTCATCTCGGAAAGACGTCTGGAAGACATCTGGTCTAATTATCATATTACCCTTTTATTATTATAGATAGCTTCTGATGGATTGTGTTTATCCAGCAGACCCAACCTTACCCAAGGGAATTTATTTACATAATAGAGTAGACCAAAGTCATGATGCAGAGTATAAATGAAAAGACCAAATCTCTTGGCCAGTCATTCAGTTTCATCTCTCTTGGAATTGCAAGGGCTCTCTAAGAAAAAGAATAAACCTGTCAAATGTCCTGAGTTTACAGCTCACAGTAATGAATATTTTGATGTGTGATAAAACGTGATATGACTCAGAAGATATAGTAGCCAAGTTAGGAATCTTGTTTGCCAGAAAGGCTGCCACCCAGAGTAAAATTCTTCAGGTCAATTTAGAAAAACTTAATTTTGTCATAATTTGATTCTCTGCAACCGGATCTGAAAAAGGGTCAGCTGGAGCCCTGCCCTGAGAGTCAGGAGAACTTGTTTCTAGTCTTGGTCCTGCCACTACTTTGGCATACCTCCTTGGCCAAATAATCTGGGACTTATGTTTCCTCCTCTGTAAATTCTGGGCCAGCTGTGAAATTCTGACCTGCGATTCTAAGACTATTCATGTCTTCGAGCCACCCTTAATTCTGTGGAAAGCAAATTCGGACCCAACATTAAATGGCTAAAGCAGCTAGGACAAGGGTCAGCAAACTTTTTCTGTAAGAAGCCAGACAGTAAATATTTTAGGCTTTGTGGTCCATATGGTCATACTTAGTCAACTCTGCTGTTGTAGAAGGAAGAAACCATAGACAACACAAAAACAAATGAGGGCTGTGTTCCACTACAACTTTATGAGGCTGAAATTTGAATTTCACATAATTTTCACACAATGTTGTTATTCCTTTGATTTTTTTCCAACCATTTAAAAATATAGTGACAGGAGAAGATTTGACTTTGGGTGATGGGCACATGGTGCAATATATAATATACAGTGTTACAATATCTTGTAACATAGAAACCCACGCCTGAAACCTATATGATCATGTTGACCAATGTCACCCCAATAAATTTAATTGAAAAATATAAAATAAAAATATAAAAATCATTCTTACCTCACAGGTCAAGCAAAAACAGTCAGCAGGTTGGATTTGGCTCACAGGCCTTAGTGTGCCAACTCCTGAGCTGGAACCTGGTGAAACAGCTCAGGATGGTTGGAATGGAGAGTGAGAAATGGTAGAGTGTGGATAGATGAGCCTGGAGAGGTAACAGGAGAGAAACTGTGGAGAACCTTGGAAGTCTTGCTAAGGAGTTTGAACCTTCTCCTCTGGATACCAGGGATCCACTGAGGGGTTTGGGACAGGAGTAATCGGATCAGAACTGCATTGTAGAAAAACACTATGGCTACTGTATGAAAAATGGTTCGGAGGGAATAAGTTTGAGATTTGTTAAGGAGGTAGAATCCATGGTCTGTTGACTACCCACTTATGGATATGAGGGAAGAATTTTCCCCACCTTTACCTGTGCTTATCCGAGCTAGCTTTCCAGGTCTTCCTCCTCGAAGGCTTGCTTCTCTGCCAAGTGGGATCGCCCCTTTGTGTGAATTCTCACAACTTGGAATTTGCTGCTGAAGGCATAAGCTTGGCTCTCATTAGGTGCTTGGCACCTGTTATGGCCTGCCTAGTCTTATCAGGCTCTCTCTTAATAACACGGACTCTTATTATAGCCAGACAGTTTATAGCTATCGGAACAAGCAAGGCTGTCTCCTGCCTCCTGGCTCCTATACGTGCCACTTGCTGCACTGCATGTTTTTATTTTTTTTTTTGCTTTTAACAATTTGGTGAATAACGACTAGTCTCTGAGGACAGCTTAGGTGTCACTTGCTCTGTGAAGCTTATCTGGACTCCTGGTAGAGCTGACCATTCCTTCCTTTATTGCTTCAGACATCTATCCCAGCAGCATTGCTACTTGATACACATATATGTATCTAGCTGCCTGACTAGGTGGTGAACTTGCAGAGGGCAGGAACTGGTCCAAAGTAAACCGTCAGTATAGGGGCCTTGAATGAAGGGACGGTGATGATGATGTTGACAGTCAACGTCAACTAAGCATTTCCTGTGTACTAGACTCCATGGAAAAGGCTTTACCTATTTAATTCCTCATAAGAGCCCATTAGTATTTCCACTTCGTAGGGAAGGAAACTCACGTTAGGTAATTTGCCCAAGATCACACAGTTCGCCAGGATTTAAACCCAGGTCTACCGAGTCCATCAATTAGTTACTAAATGGAGTCAGACCAAACCCAGTCCTCCTCTGGCAGTGAGCTGTAGTCAGTTGTACGTGTCTGACTGACTATGTGATCCTTAAGCCACCAACCAGAGACCTTGCTCCTGCACCAACTGGATAAGATGCTGAAACTGGCCCCATTCAACAAGCTCCAATGGGTGTGTGAAGGTGGAGCAGAAGGGAAGGGAGGAAGCAGACTCATACATAAGAGCTAAAGTGAATGTTTAGAGAGGCTCAGAAAAGAGAAAACAAAGACTGAACTGACATCATTTATACCAACTGCCTTTGTCTTGTTGAGAGAAACTCAGTTTCCTGACTGGCCTCCTGACCCTAGTCAAGTATCTCATTAATCTGGTCAGTTACAAGGTGGTTGATGATGGGGCGACAAGTGGGGTCATTATCCTTATAAGCCAACTGGATAAGCCAGTTCATTCCAGCTGACTTTTTATGTGCACCTACTTAGTGCCAGGTCCTGAGCTAGGTTACAAGGATACAGAGATACTGTGGCATGACCCCTGACCTCAGAGAGTTTATGGTCTAGTCCACTACTGTGTGCCAGGACTCTGCTAGGCACATCCATGTACCAACATCCATATTCCTCAGACATATATCCAGCTATGGCAGATACTCAGCCTACTGTGAGAAAGACCCCCAGAGCAGTCTAGATAAAGCACTCAAAGTCAGAGGAGAGCGAGAAAGATTCCATCCAGCCAGAGAGTTAGGAAAGGTTTTATAGGAGGCAGCTCTGACCTGGTCTTTGGGGCTTAGATTGAGATACATGGAGAAAGGGTGTTCCTGGTTGAGTGATAAAGCTAAAGCGAAGACCTTAGGTAAAGTGAGGCAAGGAATGGTAGGGGGTCACTTTGGCCAGCACCAAAGGATAAATAAAGGTTTGCAGTGGGAGCTTAGGCTGACAAATAGGTTGGGAACTGACTCTGATAGACCTTAAATATTAATCCAGAGACTCAGGGTTGTTTTAGCCCGTGGGTGATACCCCTCCCCCAGAAGTTAAAAAAAAAGTAGCTAGCTGCCACCTCATGTATGAAAATTAATTGTCCTGCATAGAACTTAGGTTCCCCCTTCTTTTGTCTTTGCACTGTAGTTCCTGGACCTTTCCTTCAACAGCCTGAATCCGGAGGCCATCTGTGATCTCGGGATTCTGCCCCGCCTCCGTGTCCTGCTCCTCACAGGCAATGGGCTCACCTCCCTGCCAATGAATTTGGGTGTCACAGAGCAGTAAGTTCTACAGCAGAGACTCCATCTATGTGTTTCTTCGTGAACCGTCATCTGGGTACAAGTAACCCCGGAAATAGTCCAAGGCAGTTCAGAAGCCTTATAAAGACAGGCTCCCAGTAAAGGCAACCATGGGAGCAGGACCCCAAAGGATAGGGAGGCCTCGATGGGCGTCCCCACTCCTCCGTGTTATTAGGAGAGACACAGGTGTCTGGCAAGTTGCTCTACTTGCTTCTGATTGGTCACTGGTAAATTGTGGATATTGCTCTTGCCAGACTATTCTTCATGAACCCTCTAAATAAGCTTTGCATATTCCCATCCCGCACATTTGCTGAGGCCATGCCTTTTGGCCAGAATGTACTGGTTCTTCCTCTCTTAATAATAATAATAATAATATAATACATATGTAGTACTTAACACATAGTAACTCATTTAATCCTCACACCTATGAGTAGGTGTCCTATTATCATCCCCATTTTATAGACAAGGAAATTGAAGCATAGCTAGGATAAATAACTCAGCTAGAGTTACAAAGCCAGTAAGTGGCAGAGCCAGGTCCATCTGACTCCAGAGACCACACTTAAGACCATTGTATCCTCTTCTTACGTAGATTTTGTATATAGTCCAAGGGTTAGCTCAGACCCTCCTCCTTTCCCTATCAGAAGCCTTCCCTTCTTAACCGTTTTTAAGTGTACACTTCCATGGCATTAAGTACATCCAAATTGTTGTGCAACCATCACCACCATCCCTCTACAGAACTCCTTTCATCTTCCAAAAATTGCAATAACTGACTACTGAATCGGACACTTCTAAGAAGAATGCCAGATAACTCCCTGGATTCCAATCATATTCCTTTTTTCCCTCAAGGTAGACCAACAATCATATCTACTTTTGATAATTAGTACCAACCACCCAGCCAATATAATAAGCCCCTCTTTTCCTGCCGATTGGTTCAATGGAACAGAGAAGCCAAGTGGCCAGTAGCAAACTCAATCTCTGGTTAAGTGGAACTACGCTTGTGTCCCCTGTGAAAGTATTCCTCCTTAGGAAACTAAGACCTCTAACTCAGAAGAGCTCAGAGTTGCAGGATGAGAAGCAAAGATGCTGCATATGGAGTGTTAGGTACACTGCTAAGAGGAGCAGCTCTCATTTCATTCATTAATTCCTAGATCCTCTATTCTGGTTGTGAGGCTTTCTCAGCCTCTCTGCCACTTCTGGAGTCAGCACACCCTAGTGGAAAAGTGGCCCTGAATATTGCATGAACCCCTTTGCATCTCTTCTTCCAAATATTAACCTCCCCAATTTTGGGTGGTTAATTCCAAGAAGCCTTAAAGAAGATTGTTTTTTTTGACACATATATGTATTTGGGTCTTTATTTTCTAATTTATACTTATTATTTAGTTTGCAATATGGTGAACTTTTCCATTTATTTTGACCAAGTTCCTAGGGGCACTCAAATATGGAGCCATTTTAAAGGATATTAAACTAGCTGGATATTTTCTGAATCACTCTGATGATACAAATTTGGGCTACAGTTTTGTGAGAGTACCAGTCTGCCCTCTGCATTGCCCTTTCCTGTTCACTCCAAGGCAGTCTTCCCCTGGCCATGGGATGAGAGGAAGGGAGGTAGTTCTGGTGCCCTCTCTCCCAAGGGTATATCCCTTTAGGATCGCAGATTCATATAGGGGGTCTGCAAGTACAGGCCCCTCCTTCTGTTTCAACAAGACCAGCAAATGTCCTCAAGGCAAAAGTGGCTTCTTGTGCTCAGTTCCTGTCTCTGGATTTTTAGATTTTGGCATAATATTTCCTTACATGTTTTTAAATGATAGGTCTTTATTTGTTTTTATATTTTATTCATTATTCTAATTTCAGTGAAAAGTCTTGTTACGCAAAGTAAAGCAAGTCTTCACTACTCTACACTTCTATTTCCTTACATATAAGCTCAGGAGAATAAATGCACCCCTACTTACATCAGAGTAACAATTGAAATAATTGTGCTTTAAAGCCTGTGAGGCTCCGGACAAATATTATTGTCATTTTCTTCCCACTCATCTGTCCACTCCCAGTATGCTCTGTGGATCAACCTCTTAAATGTTGGTGATCCCCAGTTGTCCTCTCTTAACCTGCTATTTTTCTTAATCTTTATGCTCTTTCTTAATGTTCTCATCTTGTTCAGTCTGTTATTTCTCTGCCTCACTTCTAGCTTCTGAGCTGTAATCCCATAGATCCTGTTTATCATACCAAACTCATAGACATGCCATGCCAAGTGGGGCTCAGTGGTGGGCACTGCTCTCCATGCTAGAAACCTGGACATATGCCTGAATTCTTCCCTCCCTCACACATCTATCCAGTCATCAGATGCTTTGAATTGTACTTCCTAACTTTTTTTCAAACCTGCCGTTTCTGTTTGGTCTCAGTTTCCAGTTTCTTACCTCCTAACCCATCCTCCTTACCATCAGCCAAAGTGATGTTTCTAAAATGCACATCTGATGAGAAAAGTGACCCCAAAGGATTGAGGAACTTCTCCAGAATCACATGACAGGTCCCTGCCAGCTACCTCCAAAGTCACAGGTTTCCACACTCCTTTCTCAGAATCAAAAGGAGCTTAAGCTCATTAAAATGAAAATAGATTCACACCATACCCATCAGAAAATTGAAGATCAGAGGAGGAAAAATAAATAAATATAAATAAATAAATAAAATGTACATCTGATTCTACCACCTCCCTGCTTACAGTCCTTCAGCAGCTCCTCACTGTGCTCGGTAAACTCCATTAACATTGATTGTAAGGCTTCATGAATTGACTCTACCTACTTCTCCATCCTCTTTTCTCTTCACCTTTCCCCATTTCAGCATATACCTCATCTATTGTGAATTATTTGCATCTCCATTTCTGGATAGATCACATTATTATCTCTGGGTGCATGAAGGGAATCATATTTGACCTACTCCATCTTTTGACTGCTCTCATACTTGTTTTGACAGACAGCTGATACCTGAGCTCTCCCATTAGGCCTGTTCCCTTTCCCCACTGGACCACACGAGTCGGCTCTCTCAGGCTTGGCCAGCACAGATCAGAGGGGATTGTTACCTCCCTCTTTCTAATCACTGTGTTCCCAGCACCACCTAAGAGAGCACTAGCTTTGTAGCAGCCACATCATAAGTCCTCTTCTACTCAAGTAAACTGGTAATCCATGCCTCCCTCATCCTGTGTTTAGCCTAGTGGGTTTTCTGTATCTTATCACAGGCACTGATCTGACATTTGAACATCCCTTAGAGCTTGCTCAATTTCATGTTGTTTTCCGCAGCCCTTGGTTCAGTCAGTTGAACGATAATTTTAGCCAAAGTCTTGCAATGTAAAATAAAAGAAACCCCCTTTCACCATGCAGATAAAGGAATTGACCAGAGATGCTTGACACCACCGAGAACTGACAGCAAGCAAAGCAGCAGCAGCCCGAGAATCAGAGCTCAGGGGTCCTGATCCCCATTCCCATGCTGCGTCTAAAGGGACACAAAAAATTAAGTTAAACCTGTCAGATTTTAAATGCCATTAATTCCTTTGGCCAAGAGAAGGTATAATAAAAATAGCACCACTCTGAACAGCTGGAAACCTCAGCCTCTCCACTACTAACAGACTCCTGCCACTTCTAAGAGCTCTTCTCCCAGGATTGCCCTGGGAAGGGCTTAGTGGGGGAGCCTGAGGCTTTCTTCCGGTCATGCATCTTGTCCTCCTCACCCACCTACTGACTGTCCCCCTATTTTAAGACAAACTTTTCTATGTTATAATTAGGGTGACACCTTTAAAAGGCAAAGCACTGTAACTTGTCACAAGAGATAGGACAGAGCCAGCTTCTTCTCCATTATGGGGTCTAAGAGGAATTTCTTTGAAGGCTTATTTCTTAGCTGTTTAGTATTTCACTGGAGTAAAATAAAGGTTGGCCAATTAATTTTAAATCAACAGAGCTGCTGTGCACCCTCCTGTAATTCTCTCAGGTACCGGTAGAAATTTAAAATTCAGTGTATGAAAGTTGGTCCTTTCAGAAAGGAAAAAAGTCATCTGTGACCTTGAAATTCACGAACAAAGGTTTCTTCCCTTCGCTGTTGTCTCTGGTCTTTGGATGTCAAGCCTGTTTCCCTCCACGCTGCCAGGGCTCTTTCTGAAACCATATCTGACTGGTTCCCTTTCTAGTCAGAACTGTCATGGTTATAATCTCACAGCCATGCCTTAGGACCGCACTAAATGTAGGTCCTAGGCATTATGGGGGAGCCAGGCAGGTCTGTCAGCTTTCACATCTGTTCCTCTCTGACTTGCCTCACTTTTCTGTACAGGTGAGCTGCCTGTGTCTGTCTAGGCCCCGTGGTGGGAAACATGACTGCCCAGAGCTTCTAAATACATTACAGTTCAGCCACCAAGAGATCCTTTTCCTCCCTGTTCCTTTCCCTCTATCACTGTGGTTAAGAGCACAGCAAATTCCCTCTCCATGTTTCATGGTGTAACTTAAATGTTGCCTTCCTTGGGCCTTCCTCACAGAGTGGGTAACTCCCACCTGCTTTGCACCTCTGTTATAGCCTTTGTCCCACCACGAGCAGTGCGTCCACTTCCTCCACAAGACTGTAAGCCTCTTGAGGGAGCGAATGCATTTGTTCTTTTTCTCTTTGTATTCTCAGTGCCCAGCTCCATAAATGTTTGTAAAAGAAATTCGTGAGTGTGAACGGATGAGTGAATGACTATTGTACCCTCTCTAAATTCACCTTTGAAATATTCCTGACTCTAGTGTCCTGTTGTAGTCCTTTTGGACTTTTGAACTCACTACCCATCTTCATCAAGCTCTCTCTGGCACAGGCAACAACTACCCTTCCATCTCCCCACCCTTTACTAGTAATCCACACGGGACTTGAAGATGTGATGTGAGAGGTGAGGGCTGCAGGACAGGGCCTGGGGTTTCGAGTCAAGTTTGAGCTCTGCCACTTTCTAGCTTTGAGACTATAGGCAAGTCACTCTGAGTTTGAGTTTCCTCATCTGAAAAGGAGATAACACTTGTCTTCCATAGTGCCGTTCTGAGAGGACATAGCTAAAACACCTAACACAGCACTAGCCGATTTTGCTCAGTGGTTAGAGCGTCGGCCCTCGGACTGAAGGGTCTCAGGTTCCATTCCAGTCAAGGGTACATACTTTCACCTTCATTGCAGGTTCAATCTCAGACCCAGTCGGGGTGCAATTAACAACAAAAAAACACCCAACACAATGCCAGGAATGCAGTAAGCTCTGAAGAAATGTTACCCTACCTTCTTGCTATTTGTGGCTTATATGCATCTATATGTATTTGTGACTGAATGTCAGTGTGTGTGTTTATGAGTGTATGGAGGAGATGGAATGAGAACATGACTTAAGTCATCTGCCTTTGTGTACTTAAAAAGAGTTACCTAGACCTCATCCACCTGGGGACAAAATTGAGGTCACATTAATGGTAGTACCTAAAAGGCCACTACTTCCTGCCCCATCTGTGTGACTCAGGTCCTCAGCCTGTTAAATCCCACTTTTGGGTGTTTCTGGGAATCCTCCAAGGGTTTAAGTTTAAAAAGAGACTTCTCGGTTTTTCACTGATGTGTGCATTTTATGAAGGCACGTTAGCCTTACCGCAACCAGCCTACCTTACCCCACCTACTCAGTGGCAAGGCTGTGGTCCATGTCAAGGGCATTGTCTCCTGGTGCTCTCCTGGTGAGCATCCTTGGGGTGATACAGCATACCCGGGTGTCTGTCCCGACCCCCAAATCTGCAGTGTTCTCCCTGCAGAACACTTTCCCCAACTCAGTTATGCCTCAGTCACTCTGGTATTTTCCATGAGAACTACAAGTGCCCCTTTCCCCCAATCTTGCCACAACCGAGTCTCACAGAGCCTATCAGTGAATGGATGGAACCTTTCTCCATACAGAAGACTATGTATGAGTGAGGTTGGGGGAGGGAACGACATGTTCTGGTCCTTCTCTGAGGGACCTCTCTGGGCCACTAGAGAAGTTTCCAAGTTGGTTAGACCTCTTGATTGATTCCTTATCCTCCATTTCTTCCTGGGGATGGTGGAGTTTGTCCCCTGCCCTTGCTCATTAACCAAGATCTTTTCACTCACAGGGAGACATCTGTATCATCGCTGACAAGCAAGAGGTACATCCTGAGGTTCCCAGCACTGGAGACACTGATGCTGGATGACAACAAACTCTCCAACCCCAATTGCTTTGCCAGCCTGGCCGGGCTCAGGAGGTAAGGCCACAAGCCTCTCTCTGCAGGGCCCTCTATAACCCCAGCCTAGCTCACACCCTGAATGCCACTCTGGAAGCCAAAAGGCCTGGGTTTCAATTCCAACTCCACCACTTATCTCTGCTGTGTGGCCGTGGGTAAGTCATTTCTCCCCCTCTGAGCTTTAACACAGCCATAAAAGTAAGGCATCAGTAAAGGCACTTCTGATCATGTGACTGGATTAGAAGCCACAAAGAGAAAGGCGGGAAAGGGGAGATACTACCAGAGACAGGATCCTGACCCTGAGAGAGGAGACAGAAAAAAAGAAAAAAGAGTCAGAATCAGAAAGATAAATTTAACGCTTTTTTGGTTGAAGTAAAGAAAATGCTGGCACTTAAATGGTTAAGTTTTATTTTTTTAAAAATATATTTTATTGATTTTTTACAGAGAGGAAGGGAGAGTTAGAAACATCAATGAGAGAGAAACATCGATCAGCTGCTTCCTGCACACCCGCTACTGGGGATGTGCCCGAAACCAAGGTACATGCCCTTGACTGGAATCGAACCTGGGACCCTTCAGTCTGCAGGCCGATGCTCTATCCACTGAGCCAAACCGGTTAGGGCTAAATGGTTAAGCTTTAGATCCCTGGAAATTTTACTTTGGATTCAGCTACCATTTACTGAACACGACTTTGTTCAGTAAACCATTTATGTTACCTCATTTAATCTCCACAAGAACCTTGAAAGGTTAATAAATATTATTCCCATTTTAGAGATAGGGATATTGAGGCCCAGAGAGGCTAAGTCACTGGCTCAGGGTCACACGAGAAGAGTAAGTGTCCAAGACTGAGTCCATATTCTTCCCTAAAGTTGCTTGGTATGTGTCCCTGAGGTATAATATTGCCAAGATTCTGTATTCACTTTCCTTAATTGAAGACTGAAGAAGTTAAGCCTGGACCAAAACAAGATTTTCCGGATCCCGTACCTACAGCAGGTTCAGCTCCACAACGGGTCGGGGGAATGGGTCGGAGACAGTGGGAGTCCTCGGAGAGGGCCCCCATCCATTCTGCAGCCCAAATCCTGGATATTTGAGGCCTCAGATGAACATCCGAATTATACCATACTGCCCATGAAAAAGGATGATGACCGGACAGGTGAGTGATGCCCCTCGTTCCAGAGACTCTAGCCCAGCCGTGGGCAAACTACGGCCCGCGGGCGGATCCAGCCCGTTTGAAATGAATAAAACTAAAAAAAAAAAAGACCGTACCCTTTTATGTAATGATGTTTACTTTGAATTTATATTAGTTCACACAAACACTCCATCCATGCTTTTGTTCCGGCCCTCCGGTCCAGTTTAAGAACCCATTGTGGCCCTCGAGTCAAAAAGTTTGCCTACCCCTGCTCTAGCCCCATGGTGAGAGGAAGCTTCTGAGATTTTATTCTGGAAGTCTGGCTCCCTGGGGAGCTGCTGCACTTCAGCTATTGGGCCTGGGGAGGTGGAGGTCTCACATGAATTATTTCAGTGACTTTCTAACTAGTTCTCAGTTAAGATGCTTCTAAAATCTAATTAAAAGTTGATTTTTTTTTTAAAAAAACAAACCTGAACAAGAAACTCAGAGGTAAGGCTTGCTGGAGATGGTTAATTCTGGGGTGCACTGATGTTCTCAAAGGGCTCAGGTTCTTTCCAGCTTCTTTTCTGCCGTCCTTGGCGAGCTTGCTTGTCTCTGTAGGTTGATCCCTGGTGAGTCTCAAGATGGCCCCCAAGTGCCAACAAAGCCAGATGGCAACAAAGACGGTTTCCTTTCGTGTGTTGCTTTTCATTTTGCTGTTTAAATTATTCTTTCAAAGAGGGTTTACATGTAGTAGACTTTTCTGAGTTTCTAAATATTCAAAATCACCTTTATATTGGAATGCTAGTTTGGTTGAATAGCTTTAAAATAGTTTAATAGTTTTCCCTTAAAACTTTGATGATATCACTCCCTTGCCCTCTAGATCCGTTGTTGCCAATGATGCCAATCCGATTCTCATCTCTCTGTAGGAAATCTATGTTTGCTTTCCGGAATTTAATATATTCCTCTTATCCTTTGGGATTTTTACTAGGGTGCATCTTCATGTACAACTCTTTTTGTTTATCCTGTGAGGTACTTTAAAGGTTCTTTCAATCAGAGACATGTGGTTTTCTTCACCTTGGAGAAATTTCCTTTCTTTTCCCCTTTCCTCTTTGTCATCTCCATCTGAAATTCCATAATTTGCTTAAAGCTGGATCTACCTTCTAGTCCTCTTTCCTGTTATTCTTTATATTTCTTTGCCTTTTTGCACTGCATCCTGAGAGTCAGCTTAGTCTTTCATTTTATGAATTAGCTCTTCAATCGGGTCTGCTCATTTATGCAGCACATTTATTAAGTCTTTTGTTTGATTACCCTATTTTAAATTCACAGAATAGTTAATAGCTTCTCTTCCCTGCTTTTGTTTTAGGAATGAAGTAGCCTTTCAAATTTCTCAGAGGATACAATTATTCTATTTTAAAGTTTTCTTTTTGTTAACTAAATTCTCTTGTGGTGTTTCTTTCAGATGCTAGTTCTTCTATTTTTCATATTTAATGACTTTGTTTCATAGTGTTAATTTTCCTAAAATACAAGGAGATTCTTAATTGTCCATCTTTTTGTTGAACAATTCCCAATCAGAACCTGAGGATGCAGGTTGTGATGTCTGGGCTGCTTCCTGAGTGTGGAGAAGGGCAGGATGTGCATTCAGGCTATGCTGCTGCTCATTTTCTAGATGTGGGGGGGCTCTCTGCCTCCCCAGAGGATTGCTCCTCAGCACCCACACCTGTGACCACAGCCCTTCCTCCTGCTAATTCCTACTTTGTTCCTTGCACAAACCTTTCCCAGACTCCTTTCCAGCCCGAGTCACAGGAGAAGTTATTTATGCCATGTGGTATTCCACCCCATCATGGTTTGTGTTATTTCATGGAACCTTTTACAGTATGTCATTAACACATGAAAAGGGTCTCGTTAGCTGGAGCAAAGGTGAGTGGTGCTTGCACAGGATGTAGTCCCGGTCAGTGCTCTGATTTATTAGGTTGAACACAACTGTTTATTGGCTCATCTCTTTCTGCTGGTCCCAAAATGACATCACTCTGCAGCCTCTCACAGTGCTCCTGGTTATTCTTAGCCTTTCTCCTGAATTCACTGTCTTAACACATTCCATTTCTACTAATATAACAAATAGTATTTTTAAATCCTCTGACATAATATCCTTTATCCACATTTCTCTCTTCTAAGATACATTGGTTTGTCTTCTGATCAATACTAACTGCCCAGTAGTTCTGAGGCTAGAAAGAGCTTGTATGTTGCAAAGTCAAAAAGAAGGTCAGTTTAGTAAGTGAGGGGTGCAGGGTAACATGAGATAAGATTGGAAAAGTAGGCAGGGGCAGGTCAGGCAGGACCTCAAAGGCCTTGCCAAGGAGTTTGGATTTTATTTTAAGTGCAAAGGGCTTATTACCTGACAGATGTCACCGCCAGCTCTATTTAGCATTGGGTGAGGACCCCTCTCGGAGGAACTCTGCTGTACACAGTGGGTGGCAGGCCCAGACTCTGGCCTCTCTGGAGTCACTCCATGCTCTCACCAACCTTTGTTCTATTTCTCTTTTGTTTCAGAGGTTGTGTTCTCACCTTACCCTGGATTCTCAACCTCAGAGGTAAGCACTATTTCTTTTATATTTGCATCCTTGAGTTAGAACATTAATTTTAATAAGCAAAGGTGAGTTATTGGAGCCATTTGGAGAGACATTTATACATATCACATTTGGAGTTATGGAGAGACATTTATACATATGACATTGAAGAAACTGATTCGTTGAACAAATATTTCCCCTGTACCTATCACATGCCGGGCGCTGTGCTGGCCTGTGGAGATGCAGTGATTGGTAGACTAGACAGGCAGGTCCTGGGCCTCACACAGCGCATGGGCCGCATTCACTGTGCTCAGATGCTACTCAGTAAGTGGAGGCTGCTGCCTCCAGTGATGAAGCTGGCATTGAAGTAAAGCTGCCACCAGATGGATTTCATTTAGCTCCTAACGAGAGTCCCCCAAAGCGAGTGGTCCTTGCCAGTTACACGAACCCAGGGTCATGCCACTGGCTTAGACACTTTATTTTTGTTAGCCCAGAATACTGGTTTTCCTCTCAAGGTAAACACTTACTACCCAAGCTCACGAAGATTGATGCACCAACTAAGTGTTGATTTATTTTACAATATGAAGTACAACTACACATTAGCTAATGGAGCTTGGAAGAGAATCTTGTTCATTTGAACCCAGTCAGTAGCCCAACATCTACCTTGTAGTTTCCTCGGGTTCCATCCAACTCAGGAACCAGTGACTGAACTGAGTTAGGCACACTTAACCCAGCTATTTCAATTTTCTGTTTGATCAAACATGTTGACCCTCGGCAAGTTGGGTTGTGCTGAGAGGCCAAGACCCTGCAAGTTACCCAGATGCACACTGGGCCATGTTCAGGCCCCACAGCCTGCCTGAAGTGATTCAGGACTTAGCTGTTGTTCCATCCTGCCATGAAGAGCCTCCACTGTAGGACGTGAGCTAACCCATCAGCCAGGTGGTCAAGGTTCAGGTCACTCTTCTCCGTCTCCCCACTAGGAAAAGCCCCCTTAACAATGCAAGCAACTCCCCTTTGTCCTCTGGAGAAATTTTAGCCCAGTTATGTAGAAGGAGGGTCCAGTTCAGGATAAGGGCTGTAGGACAGTGTGGGAGGAGGGGACAAAGAACCTCTGATGTCTACACCAGTGCTGCTAGCCTTTGGCCTCAGAGAACTTGAAATGGGAACTTTGGGTGCTGGGGAATTAGCTCACATGTGAGCTCAGAGAACTTTGAACCAGAACTCTGGGCCCTTGGAGACATCTTCCTTTATGACCCCAGATATAGCTTCTGTCCAAGCTTCTCTACAATGGCTATTCTTTTCACCACACCCATAGGAAGGTCATGCTGGCCCTCATGGTTTTCAACTTCTTTATCATCAAGGCACTTTGACTTGGACTTTTTTTTTCCTTCTAAGACAAACAAGGTATGTGCACTTCCTCCCATATTTGAGATTCTTCCCGTGAAGTTACTGAAGGCCAGGAACCAGACGCTGGCCCCACCCTTCCCAGAGCTGAGGTGCCTTAGCCTGGCCTACAACAAGGTGACTTTTTGCTTCTCGACCTATTTCCTCAGGGGCACAGATGGGAGGGTGGGATGCCAGCTGCTCTGGCCTAAAGGCCAGCCCTCTAATTCCCTGCATTATAGGTCTGGGGCTCAGGAATTCTCAGGGTAGAGGAAGTGGAGGGAGTTTAGGCCAAGGCAGGAGTCCATCCATTCAGTCACAGATATTTATTTAGCAATTGTCATGTATCAGGCTCTGTTTTAGGCTTGGGTATACAGATGTGTAAAGAAAGATTGGGTCCTGCTCTTACGGGGCTTGTCACTATAGAGAAGACTAATACTGGACAAATAATTACAATATAAGCATGTTTAGTGTTATACAGAAATCGATAGTGCTATGAAGTATATGATGGGGATGAGGAAGGGTGTCTAACCTAATATTTGGGATTAGGGAAGATTCTGGAGAGAGTGGTATTTAAGTTGAGATCTGAATCAATGAATTTAATTAGGTGAAAAGTAAGGGTAGAGTATAGAGAAATGTTTTAGCCCTAAGGAACAGCAGATATAAAGTCCATGGGACAGATTTAACATGTGTTTCCTTAACATGTTTTACGTTAATATATTTTGCCAATATCCATGTCCTGTTTTAATTCCTGTAAACCCCACTAACAGAGCCCTTCTCAAGTCTGAAATACAGACAACTTTTAAGGTACTCTGCTTACATTCATTCTAAGGCAATCAGCTAAACCCCCCAAGTGTTTTCTTCCAAGGGTTTTATCATTTTAGCTTTGGCATTTAGGTCTTTGATCTATTTTGAGTTAATCTTTGTATGTGGTGTGAAATAGAGGTTTTCTCAACATCATGTATTGAAAAGCCTATTCTTTCCCCATTGAGTGATCTTCTCACCCTGTACAAAATGGACCATAGGTGTGTTATGGATTCCTCTTTCATTTTTGAAATTGGTAATTTATGTCTTATTTTATTGATCCAAGATAGTTAGAAGTTATCCCTTTTATTGAATGTTTTATTATTAAACTACCTGCTGGTTTCACTGTATTTCTCTATTATTTGTCTGTTTTCCATTTTATTAATTTCTGCTCAAAATTTTATTTTGTACTACTCAATGAATTTAATTTGCTCTTTTTTTTCTAATTTCCCAAGTAGTATAATTTTAGGCCATTGATTTAGACCATTCTTCTTCTTTTTTTTAAAAATATGTTTTTATTGATGTTTAGAGAGAGAGAGGAAGGGAAAGGGATATAGAGATAGAAACATTGATAGGAGAGAAGCATCATCGAATGGCTGCCTCCTGCACATCATCTACTGGGGATCAAGCCCACAACAGGAGCATGTGCCCTGACCAGGAATCGAACCAGTGACCTCTTGGTTCAGAGATTTATGCTTAACCATGGAGCCACACCAGCCAAACAGACTTTTCTTCTTTTTAATATAAGCATTGATTTAGTTGCATCCTACAAATTGTGATTTGTGTTTTTCTTTTCTTTTCTTTGCTTTGCTTTTATTTTAAATATATTTGTATTGATTTCAGAGAGAAAGGGAGAGGGAGAGAGAGATAGAAACATCAATGATGAGAGAGAATCATTGATCAGACCTCCTGCATGCCCCCTACTGGGAATCAAGCCCGCAATCCAGGCATGTGCCGGGATCCTTCAGTCCGCAGGCCAAACTGGCTAGGGCATGTTTTTATTTTCATTCAATTAAAATATTTTAAAGTTTTGTTGTGAGTTCTTTGACTCATGGGTTGTGTAGAAGTGAGTCAATTTCCAAATATATGGAGCTCTTTTATATGTCTTATATTTGTTTGTTTCTAATTTAATTCTTTTGTGGTCAGATAGCATAAGCTGTATGATTTTACTCTCCTGAAATCTGTTTAAGCTTGTTTTATGGTCCACCCAATATTCTATCTTCATGGACATTCCATATTAATTTAGGAAAAAATGTGTATTCTGCAGTTTTGAGGGTAGTGTTCTCTCTCTCTCTCTCTCTCTCTCTCTCTCTCTCTCTCTCTCTCTCTCCATATATATATATAAAGTTAAGGTGGTTGGTAGTGTGAGTAGAGCTTTTCTGTACCATTTTTTGTCTAGTTGTTCTATTGGTTATGGAGAGCTGTGTGTTAAAATCTCTAGTCATGATTGTGTATTTGGTTTTTATTCTCCCTCTAGTTTTGTCAGCTTTGCTGCATGTGTTTTGAAGCTCTACTATCAGGTATATATACATTTAGAATGATTATATATACCTGTATATGTTGATGCTTTCATTATTGTGACTGTCACTCTTTGGATCTAATAACATCCTTGTCTTGGTGTACATTTTGTCTGATTTTAATAGAGATACACAGCATACTCTTACTATTGGCATAGTATATCTCTTTCTATCTTTTTACTATCAACCAAACTATAGTTTTATATTTAAAGCACTTCTCTTTGAGACAGCATATAGCTGGTTTTCGCTGCGGTGCCAGAGCATTTTTCTATGTTCCCACTCTGGCCTCAGCTTGCAGCCTTCTCTGGGTTCCTACACCTGAGGGGTTTATATCCACACATTTGTTCCTTCCCCATCAATAGACTGGTTTTCCTTGTACTTAGTGCTGGCTGGTCTGGTGGTAGCAGGGGTAACGTGGCCAAAGGAAGGGTCCAACCCCAGTCTTAAGTATGCCCTGGGTCCCTATGTCTCAAGAATGGGCCTTTCTCGTAGTCCTACCCCTCTCTCAACTGTAGCAGACCTCTAATTCCTGCCTTTCCTGCAGTGGCAGCTGCTCAACTCCTCCAGGCCTACACCCTGAGGAAGGTGTTCTCCAGCCTCCCTTCCTGTGTCCAGTCTTTCACACACAAATGGGTGTGAACCCCCCTTGTGTCTGCAGCCTGTTCTCTTACTCTAGCCCACACTTGGCCTTTAGCAAGTCATTAAAAATGTTAGCTGATTTCTTTATTTTTTTTTTGCTTTGTTTTTTTATTTTTTATTTATTTATTTTCTTTATTGATTAAGGTATTACATATGTGTCCTTATCCCTCCATTGCCTCCCCCCACCCCCTACTCATGCCCTCAACCCCCTGGTGTCTGTGTCCATTGATTAGGCTTATATGCATGCATACAAGTCCTTTGGTTGATCTCTCCCTCTTACCCCCACCCTCCCTTACCTGCCCTTTGAGTTTTGAGCACCTGATCGATGCTTCTCTGTCTCTGGATCTGTTTTTGTTCATCAGTTTATGTTGTTCATTATATTCCACAAATGAGTGAGATCATGTGATATTTATCTTTCTCTGACTGGCTTATTTCGCTTAGCATTCCACTATCCAGCTCCATCCATGATGTTGCAAATGGTAAGAATTCCTTCTTTTTTAC
>NW_005359225.1:2699502-2707102 GCF_000412655.1 Myotis brandtii
TCCTTTGGGGGTTTTTTTGTCTCCCCATTTTTGCTCTCACTGGAGGATCTAGGTGTTGAGTTGTGCAGGGGCTGCTCCTCGGGCAGCGGCTGCTCCTCAGGTGGTCATAGCTGCGGCTGCTCCTCAGTTGGCGGCAGCTCCTCTGGTGGGCGCTGCTCACAGTAATGGTGACTCCTCTGGCTGGTGGGGGCAGGCTGCTTACACAGCTGTTGCTCCCCGGATGGGGTGGGCTGCTCACAAGGCTGCTGCTTCTTGGACAGGGGCGAGCTACATGTGGCTGCTGCTTTTTGGATGGGGGCGGGCTGCTCGCTCAGCTGCTGCTCCTCATACAGGGGCAGGCTGCTTGTGCGACTGCTGCTCCTCAGACGGGGTCGGGCTGCTCGCACAGCTGCTGCTCCTTGGACAGGGGCAGACTCCGCGTGGCTGCTGCTCCTTGGACAGGGGCAGGTTGCTTGCAGGGCTGCTGTTCCTCGGATAGGGGTGGGCTGCTCACGTGGCTTCCGCTCTTCGGATGGGTGTGGGCTGTGTGCAGCTCTAGCTGGTTTCTTCTTAAATTCTTGTATGGCTCTCGTATTCTGCTGCAAGTAAGTCAGTGTCTATGTCCCATCTCTCCTTCGAGTTTCCCATCTAACTTTAGATTTCAGGCCACTTGATCGCCCTGAGACCTTAGCTCTCTGTTGGACTCAAGAAAAGTTATGATGTAAGTTATTCAGGTGTTTTTTTCTCACTTGAGATTTTAAGTGATATTTTCCTTTATGCAGTAACAACCTAACATACATATATTTTTGTCTACTACCAGTTGTCTACTGCCAGAATGTAGGGCAGGGTGGGGTTTTTTTGTTGTTGTTTTTTTAGATCTAAAACTTTGTTTTACTTACAACTATATCCCCATCATCTAGAATAGCACCTGATACATGATAGATACTCAGTAAGTTTGTTAGATGAATTAATGTTGTTTTGATCATACCAAAGAATACTGAGCTACCTGTGTTGAAATTAACATTCAACATGCTGAAGATACAAATTTTAAAACCAATTTTGCCTTCAAATGGAAACTTACGCTCAAAACATTCACTCAGAAATCTAGTAATTTTTGTGTCAAAAATAAAATAATCACTTTCAACTTTTTTTACTTTAAATAATTACAGTTTGACATACAATATTATATTAGTTTCAACTAAAAGTGATTCTTACATTTTTAAATGATTGTGAAAAATCGAAAGAAGGATAATACTTCATGACATTAAAATTATATGAAGTTCAAATTTTAGAGTATACCAGTACAGTTTTGTTGGAAGAGTCACATACTTATTTGTTTATTAATTGTCAATGGCTGCTTTTGTGCTACAACAGCAAAGATGAATATTTATGACCTGCAAAGCCTAAAACATTGATTGCTTGGCTCTTGACTGAAAAGGTTTGCCATCCATGGTCTAGATTAGCAGTTCTCAACCTGTGGGTCGTGACCCCTTTGGCGGTCGAACGACCCTTTCACAGGGGTCACCTAAGACCATCCTGCATATCAGATATTTACATTACAATTCATAACAGTAGCAACATTACAGTTATGAAGTAGCAACAAAAATAATTTTATGGTTGGGTCACAACATGAGGAACTGTATTTAAAGGGCCAGAAGGTTGAGAACCACTGGTCTAGATGATCAAAGCCCACCCCTAGTTCCTTTTCTTCTCTCACTCTGTACTCTCTTCCTAGGGGTGGCTTCACATACCCATTGGCCCTTTGACTCACAAATTTATAACTTCCATATGAACCATTCCTCTGTACTCCAAACCAGGGTATCCACTGCCTACATGAATATCTACTTGGAGGTCTCAAAGGTACCTCCAAAGTACATGTATCCAAATGCATTAATGATCTTTCCCTTCAAATCTGATGTTCTTTCGTTATTCCATATCTTAAGGAATAGCTCCACCATCCTCCCCGTTACTCAAGCCAAAACCTGGTTGTCATCCTTATACTTTTCTCTCCTTTACATCGCTCCTCCCTACCATATCTCCTCCATTACCAAGTCTTGTCAAATTTAGGTCCTCATATTTCTAAAAATTCATTTAATGGGTTCCCCAAGGACCAAACTCCTTAAATAGCTTCAGCCTGGCTCATACTTGCATCATTGGCCTCATTTTGCAGAAGCACCCTTTTTCTCTGCTTTAGTCACACTACTTTCTTTAAATCCCCCCAAAGGCATTTCTCCTTCTTGTTATTAGGCCTTTTACACATTGTTCTCTTTGCATGGAACACTTTCTTTCTGCATTAATCAGAGTAAGTAATACCAGCTGCTGCAACAAACTTTTTAAAATCTCAATGACTAAACACAATAAAAGTTTCTTTCTTGCTTTTACAAACTCCACTGTGGACATTCCTGGTTGGCTGGTGATCATTCAGAGACCAGATCCCTCGGCTCTGGCTCTGGCACCCCGTGGGCCATAAGAGTACTTTATTGGATCCTAGACGTCTGGTGGATAGGTGATTGAGAGGTATAGAGGACAAGCAGGAGGTTTTGAACAGTCCATACCTGGAAATGGCATTTATCACTTCCACCGAGAGTGCATTGGCTAGAACTGAGTCATATGACCACATCTGGCTGCCTGGGAGGCAAGAAGATGCACAGTCTAGCTGTGTGCCCAGAAAGTAGAGGAAATGATTTTTGTTAACACAGAGGTTTCTCTGCCACATACTTTATCCCCCACTGCGTTCACTAATTACCTTCTACCCACCCTTCAGATCTCAGGACCACCGTATCTCCCTCACTAGTCACTAGGTCACATCACCCTAGTACTTCATATGCTTCTCTTTTATGGCACTAATCAGAATTATAAGTCTATTCTCTTTTATGTTACTGGTTCTTCCATGCTTGCTTCCCACTAGGCAGTCCCCCGTGATGACAGGAGTTATTTCTCTTTTACTCATTCCCAACCCAATGCTTGGCACATGTATGCATTCAGTAAATATTTGACTGAGTGAACAAAAATGAAAGACAATGACTGGTTTAGTTGCCCATTGGGTATGTAGTGCTACCCAATGAAGCTACAGAGGAAGCCAAACTGAAGTGCCCTCCTCCTTACAGCCCTTAGACCTTAGCACCTTGTGTGGGTCCCAAATCTGACCTAACAGCTTTTGGTGTATCCAGGCATCTGAAAGGTCATGACCCCACTCCTGGGCCCTGTGATACTGATGGCTCTGATACTGTTCTATTGCTAATAGATGCCTCCCTACGGTTATCCCCAGATGTTTCAGACACTCTGCTCAACAAGAATTGTGTATTTTTTGCCCTTCAGAGGCTGGCCTCATAGCAATGGAGCAGCCTCTGGGCTCAGACAGCCAGGAGGTCTCCCTTACCATGGGCTCTGCTTATCCCTTAGATGGGTGGGTTCCCTGACCTCCCTCCACAAATTAGTACCCAGAACAGGCCTCAGTGAAAAATGCCATCAGGATTGCTGTTAAGAGGGTGTGTAGAGGTAGCTTTGAGGAAGATGAAGTGTCAGACAAATTGTATACTGAAGTCAAAGTCAATGCCCTGCCTACCTTCCAGATTCCTTGCAAGACAAGTGCTATATGTGTTTGTTATTATTTTGTCACCAACATCCTCAATATTTGGTCTAGGCTACATAACCAGGTTGGAGAAGGGAGAAAAATTCTTAACTTTCAAACATAAAACAGTGATGATGTGTTCTGGGTGTTAGCAGGTGAAATTACAGGCATCAGAGGCTGCTCAGCATGAATTCCATCTACAGCAGCATCACCCCATCTGCACCCTAATCCTAGCAAGCATGTAACCCTGCAGTGTGGGCCCGGAGGCACTTGGCAGAGGTGAGGGATGGTGTTGATCTGATGCTCTGTCCTGCATGCCTCACAGATTGCAAAGGAAGATGCCATCCTGCCAGTAGCTCTCTTCCCATCTCTCTGTGAGCTCATCTTTCATAACAACCCTCTGGTGGCCCGCAGACGAGGTATGGTGCATGCAAAGCTTCCCTCCAACCCGGTGCCCAGGAAGCATAGTGGGCACCCTCATTCCCACCTCATTGATGCCAAGCCCCGGGCTCTGCTCTCCATCATGGGTGGACAGGGAGATGGAGAAAACATCAGACACTGCTGAGTACCTGTCATCCTGACAGCAACCCTGTGAGGCAGGCATTACTGTCCCTGTGCACAGTGGAGGAAACTGAGAATCAGAGAGGTTCATGACCTACCCAAGGTCACACAGCATGAAAGAGGCATAGTTGGGAATGGATTGCAGAATTATCTAGATCTGGCATGAGCTATTTAAGCAACACCCTGCTTTGTGGAACAGGTCTGTTGTGACTTCATCTACCAGTTGGGGAGGGTGCAGGTGCTGGGCTGTCCGCTCCCAGAGCACACTGAATGCAGTGGGTGCTGTGTCAGCAGGGGAACGCACTGTCCACGTGGAGGCAGCTGAAGGCATTTTGGAATCCTGGGCCCTGGAGTGACAACAGTGGAGTTCTAATCCTTGCTCCACACTATCTTTGTTGCCTTGGGCAAATTCCTTAACCTCTCTGTGCCTCAGTTTCCTCACCTATCGAATGGAAATAATATGGGTACCTGCCTCCTAGGGTTGGTGTGAGAATTAAATAAGTTAATCTATGTCCTGCCATTTGAACAGTGCCTGGCACATAGCAAGCCCCAGTAAAGGTTAGCTAACTGTGGTCTTATTTTCCCATCACGGCCCAGGGCTCCCTCCTCTGCTAAAAAGCTTCCTCCAGGAGCGGCTGGGAATCCACTTATGGAAATAATATGGGTACCTGCCTCCTAGGGCTGGTGTGAGAATTAAATAAGTTAATATATGTCCTGCCATTTGAACAGTGCCTGGCACATAGCAAGCCCCAGGAAAGGTTAGCTAACTGTGGTCTTATTTTCCCATCACGGCCCAGGGCTCCCTCCTCTGCTAAAAAGCTTCCTCCAGGAGCGGCTGGGAATCCACTTAATTCGAAGGAAGACAACAAAGGCTAAACATCATATTTTTATGCCTCGGAAGGCCTCAAGGAAGGTAAGGCTTCCAAGGTGGGACCCCCTACCCTAGAGGGAGAGGAGCCTGTGTCAGTGTACGTGGGCTAACCTGGCAATAGAGCTGCACTCTCCCACAATGCCCGGAATCCCTCCAGCAGGTTTGCAGCAGCAGCAGTGTCTTCTCCTTTCCTCGCTCTATTAATACGGATAAACCCAGGAGGAATGAGAGTCAGAGAGACCCAAAGGCAGAGTCAGGAGGAGCCTTGCAGGTCATTGAATCTGGCCCCCTAATTTTACAGAGAAACTGAGGCCCAGAGAAGGAGCTGTGAAGATGTGGGGAGACTCAGAAGACCCAGGTATGAGCCTGGCCCCACCACTTCCCATAGCTGTCTGACCTTGGGCACGAGTTTCACTCTCTGAGCTTCAGCTTCTCAACTCTAAAACCTCTCAGAGCTGCTGAGGGGACTGGATGAAGCAACAGATATGAAAATACACGATAAACTCCCAACCCCGTACCAAGGCAAGTTACAGGCACCTGCGGCAATCATGAAGGCTGTGCCAGGCCCAGAACACACACCTCCTGCCTGCATGTTGAGAAGCATTTCCTTATGCTGAGAGTAGTCGGCTCCCTCTGTACTTTCCCCAGCCAGTGGTCATAGACTTGCCTTCTGGGATGCCATAAAGTAAACTAAATCCCTCTTTCATCCGACGGATTTCAGAAATTTCTGTGAAATGCTCCTCCGTCCTTGAACTTGCGTCTTCCTATAGCCGAAAGCTGGACTAGGGGTTGCTGGTACCAAAAGTTAAGTACAGTTTTACCACTGCCACCGCGCTACAGCCTGCCTCTGTTCAGCCAAGCTCTTTCTTGTCTGGAGCCCTCATCGGACCAGAGTAGCATTTAAAACTAGAAAAAAGAATTCAAAGGGTTTCCATCACCTTACCCTTGTCCGTTGCCTCCTCAAAGGATCGTACTGCCTCCTTCCCCATCAGCAACTGGGGACAGGCAGAATCAGAGTGAGCCCAATGCTAACTACACAATCCTCTCTCCCATGTACAGAGCACCCATGCCCAGAACTCTGCTGAGCACTTCCCCATGTGCTGTCCCATAATCCTCCCAGCACGCAGGGAAGCAGCCTCGGAGAGGTGAAATAATATACTTGTTAAGTGAGTGTTCAGGTCCAGAGGAATCTCTAAGGTTCCGACTGATAGAGAATAAACACAAATCCAGTGGCCAAATGAGAAGCAAATCAGTGCTTTGTAAAACTATGCAAACACCATCTAGCTTCCAGTGCAGAGAAGCCTGGAGAGTGTGGCTAGGCCTTTAGCTGGATTGGAAATGCCTATATGCCCCAATGTGCTCACAGAGATGGGCTGATGGACACAGCAGACTCTAGGCCTTTTACTCAATCAGTTCCATGGACAAAGACGGCTGGCGCTCCCTCAGGGCTAGGTATGGACAGAACTGAGGGAAATGAGCAGGCCCAGACCCACCCAACATGTATCCAAGACGCTGTATGAGCTCTTGGCATGTGAAACACAAATGGAAGACAAAACAGCCTGCCCCTGGCCAATCCAGCTCACCAGGGACATAGGGCCCAGTGACTGTCAACCTCTGACCAATTACATTATCCGGTCTTTCCTCTAGAAGGAGCCGGGAAAGTGGTGGCTGCCTAGACAAAGAGCGTCTCTCCCCCTTCCCCACCCCAGCACCCAGCACAGACCTGTGAGACGGGAATACCTGCTGCCCCTTTCCTGCCAGCAGCACATGATGACCCTGGGTGTGGTGGGCGCTGCAGCAGGGGTTCTGAAAAAAGACCCTGGGTCCTTAGGCTTCCAGTCTAAACACTAAAGTTTTACATGTTTTCAAAAAGGAAATATTGTTTTTAAAACACTGTCCTCACACTTCGTAGTTTGTTGGTACGCTTGCATACGTCATCTCATTTGGGATAACTGCAGCACAGGCAGAGCGGGGCCTGTTCTCCCATTTCACGAGGAGGAGCTGGAAGCTCAAAGGCTAGGACTGCATCCAACCCATGTTGTTCTAAAAACAGTGCTTAGGATCTTTCCATTCCCCTATATTGGCTGTCAAAGTACAGATCTAAGTGGACCAAATGCCTTCGACTAAAAATAGAATCAACCCCTCACATAACTTGGGAGGGGAGGAAGAACTAAGCCCCGTTTGCTGATTTGCTGAGGGAAACGGAGCACATGGCTCCCTCCTGGCAGCTGAGGTGGAGGAGGGGGGAGGGAGGATGACGGGCTTTTGCTAATGAAGGAAGCTGAGCAGGTCAACAGAAAAGACGTTATTTCCTTGGTCCTGGTCCCTAGAGAGATTTGCCTTATGGATCATTTTTATTTATAAATATACTAGGGGCCCGGTGCACAAAAATTTGTGCACTCAGCGGGGGAAGGAGGGGTCCCTCAGCCCGGCCTGTGCCCTCTCGCAGTCTGGGACCCCTCGGGAGATAATGACCTGCTGGCTTAGGCCTGCTCCCGGGTGGCAGAGGGCAGGCCCAATCCCTAGGTGCAGCCCCTGGTCGGGCTCAGAGCAGGGCTGATTGGGGAGTTGGGGCGCCGCCCCCTGTCATGCACAGAGCAAGGCGGATCGGGAGGTTG